>NW_011369523.1:0-27064 GCF_000735185.1 Notothenia coriiceps
TGTCTTTGTGTAAAGGCCCAGATACACCGGCCCGAAATCGGCAGTAAATGGGAGTCGGGCCGAACATGAGCGTGGGCACGCCCTATTCGGAGTGGTGTGCGCCGCGCCGTCGGGTCTTTTCTGCCGACCTGACGCCTTTTCTTGCCGATTCAAAATGTTCAATCAAACTCAAGGCCCGGGGGCCAAAACAGGCCCTTGGTGGATTTCATTTCGGCCCGCAGGATAATTTTGAATTATTATTAGATCTGGCCCGTCGGTATATTGCACGCACACCTTCACTCAATCCTGAGGGTTTCCTCAGCTCAGAGCCTGAGCCCAAACGTTGATGAACTTGCACCCAAGATGAGATGCCAAGTATCTGGCTTGAACTAGCATGACCGAGCAGCACACTGAGTTTCAATGGATGTTTCCTTCTGCACTTTTATTCTCACGACAACAGGGCATGTTTGTTTTTTTCTTTGAGGTAAATAGTTTTTTTGAAGCTGTTGTTGGCCTGTGGAAAAAATGTTATCATAAGAAATGATAGAGCCATAAGAAATGAATGCAACTCATTATTTAATGTTGTTTTTATAGGCAATCATTTAAGCTTTGTTAGTTCCAGGTTTAATATGTGCAATAAGTTCATTTCAATACGTTTTGCAATAAACATGGAACCAGTCCGGCCCTCGACTAGTACCCATTTCTTTATTTTGGCCCACTGTGTATTTGAGTTTGACACCCCTACTTTATTGGCTAAACCCTAACTCCACAGGCGTTTCAAAAAGATACAGTCAAGATTGTATTTCCTTTACACACCAAACTAAAATAGTTATGAAAAAGATATGATGTGAAGTTGTATCAAAAAAGTTGAATTTTATATAAGGGGGCACCCTTATCAAAAAGAAATCTTGTTTGGAACTGCAGATCATTTCACAATAAAATCTTCTTCATTAGTTTTCTTCTTCTCTTTTTCCTGGAAAATCTTCCCATCCTGGACTCTCCACTGAAGGTCGAGCCCCTGGAACTTCTGTTTGAGCTATTTAAGCAAGAGAAGATAAATACACTCCTTTATAAAAAAAATAAGCTCTTCATGATGTTGTTATGACATTGTAAAGATAAAAACGTACTTCCTGCAAAATGGCATTGGACACAGCTTCGTCATTGAGGTCTAAGGACGGATCTGACTTTATTTCCACCCTCACAATCTTCACATGTTTTATTTTTACGTCTAAACAAACAGAAAAAAATACATCGGTAAATGTGCTTCACCACATTCCACCACTGACTTTAAGTTTGCTTTCAATCAATTGGGCATTTAGATATAGGCAATGTTTTTGATATTATATAAGTAATGCTCACCATCATAGCAGTAGAAGGGAAATGTGTGAGTACAGCTTCTGTCCCACCAACCCTTGGAAGAGGTCCCAAACAATGTGCAGTCGCCATCAATATTTGGCTGACCTGGCTCCCAGTGTCTGAAGGAACTGTTACTCTGATCCGACCATTGCCACTCATCTCTGAACAGACCGAACCACACCGAGGACAGTGATGAGCTACTCATTATTTGCTGTAATTCATCGTTTTCAGTCTCGCTCCTTGCACTGGCCAAGTCAAAATAATTCAGTCGACAGTATGTTTGGGCGTCCCTCCAATTCTTCTCTTCAAGAACGACATGCATCCTACCTGACGTCTCCCCTGTGAATATTGCAAAAATGCAATGTAAGATCAAAAGGTTCCAAGAGAATAGGAAAAACACACATGCTTCATTTTGGTTTTCAAGTTTTTGCATGCACTTACATGTAAACACATACTTGAGTCATTAGTCTTGCCCTTTCATAAAGACAGTGTGTCCAATTATCTAGATAAAAGCAGCTGAGCTGAGGCTTACGTTTTTGATAAGTCTCCATCAAAATATGCTGCATTTCCTAACTTGGGCTTACTATGCATCATTTATCTCGTAATACAGTAATGTGACCAACTGTACTTTCAAACAATCACCTCCAGGGACAACAATGATCCTGTTACAGATTTTAAAAACTTCTGCAAGCGACACAAAAGTGAGATTTATGTTTTCTCAAAACTGTATTTTTCATCCAAACAACCTTTGGGCAGAGCAAGGCTAAATAAATTCATGTTTCCAGTCTTAATGCTAAGCAAATTACCAAATTCTCATCAAGAAAAACATCTCTGTTACCTACCTCCATGACACACAAAGGGAAGAATGGTATTACAGAGTCCACCGAACCATTTCCCATCACCCCCCAAGCCTCCGCAGTGGTGAGAGGAAGCAGGTGAAGAGACCCAGTTACTGTATCCGGCTGATCTGGTTTTTTCTCCAACTGACCACGACCACGTCCCCATCCCGGACTTTTTCAGACCAATCCAGACTTGTGATGGCACATTGATGACGTTTGTTGGTTTGATCAATGTCTCCATGTCCTCATGACTGCGAATGGTAACAAGGTCAGTGAAGTACTCTCTGCAGTACGTCTGGGCATCCTCCCATCCCTTTACATCTTTCATCAAGTGATACTGTCGTACAACTTCTGAACACAAAGTGAATGAACCTGCAAAAGGACACCAAAGGACACAAGAAATAAAGCCATCGTCATTATTACAGCACTGTGTTTTTAATCTCAGCATTAACACTTACTTGAAGCAAAGAGCAAAATCACCAATTGCAGCATTTCTTTCTCCCTAGGATACAAAAGAATAAAAAGGTAAAGAAAAAATTAATATCTCCAATGTTTTTTGAACAATTATTTTCTAGATCTTGTCCCTATATTTCATTTGAAAACAGTGAGTAAATACTCAGCTCAGACCAAGCTTTTTTAGAGAACCATGTTCAAAATAAATACTATATAAAATAAATATGGATATTGAAATCCATGCTATCCATAGAAGTAGGAAAAAGGAACTGATTGTTGTAAGGCTTTGAAAATCTGCAACTCAGTTTTAAATCATCAACTCTTTTTAGTTGCCACAAAACAATCACATTTGAAGATATTTAGTCCAAAATGATATCAGATTACATGAATGTTTCCTAATATCAGAATAGATCTTCTCACCTGGTGCACAGATATTTCCATGTGAGAGATAAAGGCACTCCTGCAGGTTGTCACTTAAACTCCCTCTTGCTCTCCAAGAATTTGTTTTAGTCACCCAATTTCCTTTATATTTGTATTTATGGAAATGCTGCTTGAGTTTCACCACTGCATGGACTTATTTGTATTTCACAAACATACCTGTAAGAAGCAAGTGTAGTAAACAGCTTATGTGTTTTACTTTCTCCGTCTATAGTTCCTTTTTTGGTAGCACTTTACAATAAGACTACCCTTATAAAGGGTTTACGAATAGTTTGTAATTTACTTTAAAAGAGGCCCTATTATGCTATTTGGGTTTTCCCTTTCCTGTAGTGTGTTATATGGTCTGCAAATGCTGGAATCCCAAATTCCTGCTCCCCCCCACCTGCCTGAAACGACTTAATTGGATTCCTTTGTTTACTTCTGTAACATAGTGGCATAACTACGTAACACTTGGGCTTCTATTGGCTGTCACTCCAAGACATTGTACGTTATCTTCTAAGGGGCGGGACATCTCTAAGCGGTTGACCAATCACAACAGAGCCGGCCAGCTAACCAATCAGAGCAGACTGTGATATGGTTTCAGACAGAGGATGAAAAGAGGTGCTGCAGCCCATTAAAGCATGGAAACATGTCACAGTAGAGGCACAAAATACTAATATGAACCTTAAAAGGAGCATAATATGGCCCCTTTAAAAAAAAGTAGCAATACTAAAGAGTACAGATATTGCATTCAAGAACGCAGTCAAGTAAACCTACAACACTTGAGTACATAAAGTACTCATTATGTAGTATGACCCATTTTAGAATCTCATGTATATTACATTGTTGTATTATGTAATTATGTATTCCACACTTTAATGTTCTGTCTCTTTTAATGTCCTGCCACCTGTCTCTGTGGCTTGTTTCAGCTGTGAGGTCAGCAACAAACCCCTCGCTCATTATCCGGCCATAGACTTTATTTTATGCTCCCAAAAGCTGCCAATAATCCGCACACAGTCCCCTGGCCTTCTTTTCTAAGTCCTGCCTCACACACAGACACGTTTTATGCCAAGTCACCTCTCCATCATCACCCCAGAGAGCCCCTTATATAATGCTGTGTCTCCCCTCTAGTTTTACTGCCTGTATTTTTGCCACCCGGGAAACATCCCTCTATTTTGCTGTTCAGGTATGTGCTTTGAGTTTCTTCTTCTTTGATATTTGAAAAATATGTCACCATCTAGAGGCAGGGGATATTTTTCAGTAAGTCAAAAAGTGTTAGAAAAAGTCTTCAATATTTAAAATTATATTAATCTGGCAAAATCTTGAATTAGTACAAATGTACTAAGTTTTTGTACAATTTCCTGTAAACGTGCACACCATTGGATTTCATAATGTTATATTGCTTAAGAACAGCGATTTTCGTTTGAAATGTAAATAGTTGTTAGATGAATTTCAACGATGTGAAATGAATTGGTCGAGTATTACATTACGTTACATGTTACTTGTTAGACGCTTTTATCCAAAGCGTCTTACATACTCAATACTGTGGACAATCCCCACAGGAGCAATTTGACGTGAAGTGTCTTGCCCAGGGACACAACGACATGCTGACTGCAGTGAGACTCAAACTTGCTACCCCGATTTGAAGTCCAGCACACTATCCACTGAGCCACAGCCTCCCCATATGTTTCTTTAAAAATATTATAAATATATTTTTTAATAAAAATGTATCAATCAACTCTGTAATGCTAGGAGTGTTGCGCATAGTGATAAACCCTTGATAACATTTAACTTAAGATACAGTTCTTCTTAACACTACAGTGCTATTCTTCTTCTTTCAGCTCTTTGTTTCGATTTTTTTGGTTTGCACATTTAAAAAAAATATAAAAAACCTGCCCGGCTAATGGAGAGACAGACGAAGTTGGCAACAGTTTTTAGCTGCTGAACAAAGTGGTGCAATAAGCAGCTTAAAAGCCAGATATTCTCCACAAGTAGAGGCCAACATCAGGGTGAAAGGAAGAAATAATATTGGATTAACATACACCAGGTGCCCGGAAAAAGCTAATTCAAATGAGTGTTATTGTTGCGTGGTTTTATGTAGATGTAAATGGCAGCTCTTTGCTTTAGTTTTCAATTATAACTTAAAATGTACTGTTTTATTAGTAGTTACAGCTCTTTCCTGCCGTGTAAAAAAACCCTGAAATTGCACTTATTACATTTAATCCATAGCAAATAAATAATTGATTGAATCAAGATGCTTTAAAATGTTTCAAACCGATTGATAATGGCTGATGACTTAGTCTAACTGTCCTTCTCATATTAGTTTTATTGTATATTGTCACATTGTTTGGATTTCCAATGAATACAAATAAAATCCAGGATGTGATTAAGCTGTATGATGTCTCTAAAATTAGGAATGATCCCTTATATAATTGTTAGTGCCCTTGGCTTGGCCTCTCTATCCGTCCGGTCGGTCAGTTTGGACAGAAACATCCAACAGTCAAGCGATGTGAGGAATTCCTCTCCCAATCCCTCATCTGCCTTTGTCCATCTGCCCGTGTTTATTCAGATTCACATGCTCATGCTCTGAGATCTTGACTAAAAAAACTAACCATGAAGGGATCTGTGAGACTTGGGCAGCCTTAGAACTTGATCTACCATGTTAATTCACTCAAAGACTGACAGCGAGTCTGGTGTGTTGTGAATATTGTGCCATTGCTGGTGTGTTTACCTAGACACCCATTTTTCTGTTTTGGTTTGACTCATCCAACTGAAATACACAGATAGGCTGCTAAAATAATGGCTAGGAATATTAAAATACTCATGGGGCTAAACACACATATAAATATCCCATCAGTTCAGTCAGACTGCGACTAGTTCCAATGATAATAGAGGATTGGCTGGTGTTAATAGCAGCCAGCCGACCAGCTTAATCTCTCCATCCCACATTCTATCTTGTAAATCAAATTAAACAAAAAGGATTGGCCAGCTGATACCAAACTCTTATCCTGGGTAACAGGACACTGCTCCGGACTACAGTCACTCTGACCTCTTCTATTCCTAGACCATTAGCTACAAATGGCCGTCCCCTTTATCTTATGCTTAGAACAAAAGCACCAACCTGTGTTGAAAGTGTAATGCATCTCCACTGGCCTTCAGGACACATGAGCTTTGATAAGCACAGCCATCAAAAGTGGCAAGCAAACATATAGATTATCTGCTTTTTATATATCTTTTTTATGTGTGCTTAGTCAAAGGTTCAATTTGAATACCACATATGTTTAGAGTGTAACTTTTGCCACAGAGAGAGTGGCCACATGTTACTAAACAATAGCACAATTAATGTTGAGAAACAGTAGCACAAAAACAAAAGAGACATTTAGTTCAGCAAACGGATCCAGAAAATCACAGTTACACAGCAATATCTACAGCATCTAAAGCTAGCTAACGTTAGCCACGATAAGCTACTTGTCACAACAGAACAAATAAAGCTTTAGCAGCAAAACACTTTTGTAGTTTATGAATTGAGCTTACCATTTTTAAGTAAAGGATTGTGTTTTACTTTAAAACATCACAGTCCAGCTCTAAAGTTTGTTAAAAGTTCCCTAACTCCAGTCAACACATCGCAACTTTAGCTAATGTGTGTGTTAGCAGCTAAATTGAATATGGGACAGAGCCATTGCTGGTGAATGAGGAGCCAAGTTGATGACCATTTGATACATATTCTACTACAACATGTATGCAACTTTTACCTTTAAGCAGAAATAACCTTTGAAAATCCTGGGGGAAAAAAATACATTTTGCTAATGCTTAAACAGTTATTACTTATATTATTTTATCTCCAGTGCCACCATGTCAGACTTTGAATACCATGGGTGAGTAAATCCAGTCCTAACTTGTTATTTGCAATATTTTCCAAGTTTTTTACAATCATTATATGTTGGCATCTGTTTTACAATGTATTCTTTCAATTATTGTATATTTAGAGGCCCTCAGGAAGGTAAGGAAACTCACAAATTCATTTATTGGAAAGCAGTTTCATTTTGTCTCTCGACTCAAACGCTGTGTCACTCTTCCTTTCTCCAGAAGAGGATGAGGAGCAGGGAGAAGGAGAAGGAGGTGAGACTGTGATATTGGACTGTGTTGACTTAATGTCTGAATTCAACTCAAACATAACTTATTCACATAAAGGCTGTGAAAAAACAGGGGAACTTTCTAAATGTAAATATATATTTACATATTGTATCCCGCCATGCTGGGTTTACATACTGTCCATGAACTTTGAATTTATATTCAAATTGAACAGGAAACGTTAACATACAATCCTTTGTGTATCTTTTTGGCAGCACACAAGTCATAAACCCTGTAAAAGTAATAAGTAATACAACTTAATTCCTATCTGCTTTATTCCACTTTGGCTTTGAGTTAAAGTTGGATTCAATTCCTCTGCTGTATTTTGACATATAACTGCTTTTTATTAATAAAAACATTCAATTATTCTCTTTTTGTTGCCTTTTCTGGCTGCCATCTTGAAGAACGGCCAAAATACAAGTAAGATGGAATACTTAAAAAAAGTAAATGCATGGCAGAGAAGTGAAAATAATCTGATAGTACATGATGTTATGCCTTCGTGTTATTTACAGACCGGTCACACAGCTCGCTGCCCCTAAAATCCCTGAGGGGGAGAGGGTTGACTTTGATGTATGTTCCTTCAAGGTTGTTGCTAATGGAACATTTACACGATTAAGGCATCAAATACCAGCTCTTAAATAAAATCTTGATGTGTGACGTTTCTGCTGGTCCTTTTTAGGATATCCATCGGAAAAGGATGGAGAAAGATCTCCTGGAGCTGCAGACTCTGATTGATGTGCACTTTGAGCAGAGGAAGAAAGAAGAGCAGGAGCTGATTGGACTCAAACGGAGGATTGTAATGCCTTTCCTATACTGTTTTCACAACTGTTGTTCCATTAGTTATATATGTATTTGTCTGACAGATAGTTACGCTGATTATTCAGAATAAGTGATTTAAGAGTCATGTGTAAAAGCTGTT
Organism: Notothenia coriiceps; assembly: GCF_000735185.1. Lineage (NCBI taxonomy): Eukaryota > Metazoa > Chordata > Actinopteri > Perciformes > Nototheniidae > Notothenia > Notothenia coriiceps. Next base: position 8,095 of record NW_011369523.1, read on the forward strand.
TTTTGCTGTTGTAGGAAAGACGTCGTGCAGAAAGGGCTGAGCAGCAGCGTGTCAGGGCTGAAAAAGAGCGCGACAGACAGACGCGGATTGCGGTAATTAATGCCTTTTACATATGTTGTCTAATCCCTTCATGACAATTATCCGCTTCGATCGCCATATTTTGACCTAATACATTATGAAACAGCAATTGAAACAGCCATAATAAGCTGAAGATTAATCTTTTCAGGTGGAGAGACAGAGGAAAGAAGACGAAGAGGCGAGGAAGAGGGCAGAGGATGAGGCCAAGAAGAAGAAAGTGCTCTCCAACATGGGGGCTCACTTTGGAGGGTTCCTGGCCAAGGTAAGAATAATAAATGTCTTAGGCAGATGTGCTACTGTAAACTCTTTAATCCTACAAGAAAGTGAGTTGTTGTTACTTCCTGCAGGTAGAGCAGAGGCGTGGCAAAAGGCAAACTGCGAGGGAAATCAAGAGGAAGACTCTGGCAGAGAGACGCAAGCCCCTGGCTATTGAGTCCATGAGAGAGGACGGCCTGAGGTCAGTTTAAGGTCCATTATGGTCCATTCCAATCATTTTTTACTTTTATATATGCACCACGACACCAAGTCAAATTCCTCGTACGTGTACACCTACCTGGTAATCAACCTGTTTCTTATTCTGATTACATTTTAATCCAGCTCAATTTAACTCAAGAAGGCCAGTTTACTAAGTCTGGCACATAATATTTAAAGCTGTTGAAAAAGGAAAAAGTGACCTTTTATTAAGACATAAGAAGGTATTTCAGTATTCTCATGTTTCTCATGTGCTGTGTTTAAGAGAGAGAGCCAGGGAGATGTGGGAATGTATCTACCAGCTGGAGTCAGAGAAGTTTGACCTGACAGAGAAGACGAAGAGGCAGAAGTATGAGGTGAGCCCTTGAGTTGAGAATATACAAAACTGGTATTCTAAAAATGTCATTTGTGATCTGTGTTCTTTTTTCTTTTAGGTCAGAGTCCTCCTGAACAGAATCCAGCAGGCTCAGAAATTGTGAGTCCTTACTTGAAACAACATTAATTTCCCTGAAAGTAAAAGCATTCTGAAGAACTACTTTGCATCAACTATGCAAACATACCACAGATGGTTGGCAGCGGTTGAATAAACACAAGAAACACTAAACTCACAGCTCTTAAACATGCGCCACTTTATGCACAGAATTCACATCTTAGATATTAACATAAATGTATTCTCTATCAGTCAGTGGCTTGTAATTGCTTTGAGGACTACGACTTTTTTTAACACACTTGTTCTTGTCTTCACGCAGCAAAAAGGTGCACGGTAAGGGGAAGGTCGGAGGACGCTGGAAGTGAACACGCACAGAGGCAAAAAGAAGACTAGTTAAAGGACAAGATTTCCAGTGTGGGATTTATTGAAATATATATCCACTCACATTTGCAACACATTTTGTATCTGTAAAATACAAACAGTAAAATTGACATTTTCTAGCAGTGTCATTGAAATCTAAAATGAAACAATCACAGTTGCTTATTTTTAGCTGTACACATAAATCAGTTCTGTATGTGATCTTGTAAAGTGACTGTGATGATGTGAAGCAATATAAACTTTGCTAATGCATATTGTGATAAAACTGCTGAAAATGGGAGCAAATAAACAAAACACATTTAGTTCCTCTTTGGTATGAAAACAGCATGGACGTCATCACTCTTCCCCTCACGCCACGGCTCAAATTCAGCATCCAGAGCCATGCTAACCACTTTCTCTGCAAAGCCCGCTTCTTGCTCTTTGTTTACATCCAAAATATACCTGCAATACACACAAATGCAACAGTGTCATAACAACTCTGTACCAGTCAACTTGTAGATGCAGCTGTAGCAAATAAGACACATGCAAACAAGAACATGCACTTTTGATTAACATGGCTGTGCTCTTGGTGACTGAAGTGTCGCCATGGTTACAAGCCCTGTTACTATAAAAACCCTCACTTGGCCAACTCCACGACGAGCACAGCGTCTGGTGCTGCAATCTGTCTCACCGTCGGGCCCAATTTGTGCACGCAGCTTTAGAGCATTGACAGTGGGGGAAACAAAAACACAGAAATTAAAAACATGGTCAGCAGATCGTATTGTAGGTTACATTTTGTATTAAACGGTTTACTAAGTGTATTTATACGTGTACACATTTGAGATAAAAAGGTCTCACCTGAAAGAGAAGTAGATGGAGTCAAAGAAGTGGGAGAATTTCTGTTTTTCTGGCAGTTTGTCAAGTGAGTCCAAAGGCAGGAAGGTCACAGAGATCCCACTCAGAGGCATCAAATCTGGAGAGGATTGAGAAAAAGCTAAGCGTGTATTTCAAAGTAACTGTTCATCTGGGTACTAAATATCTAAACAGGCTTCAGAAGGCTGGGAAGTGATCTACCACTGACTGGAAACCTTAGACTCAGTAGACCCATCTACATTTCTTAAATATATAACATGTGCACCCTGAACCAAAAATGCTGCAACTTAGTCATACTAAATTGTTTGCATCAGTCTAAGCTATTTAATTGTGAGTTAAACAGGTTTGTCATTGCGGTCACTGACACCCATCTAAAGCCACAGGGCTGCTAGAGCTAACAGCCATTTACCGTTGATGGTGACAGATTTTGGCTCAGACTCTGGTGGCGGCTGATCTGCGTCAGACTGAGAAGAAGTGGGGGGGCAGCCCCGTCTGCTGGACACGGAGTGGAACAAGTCCTGCACATTTGCAAAGGAGATATCCTGGGCTGTCTGTGGATGTGAGGAAAGGAAGGGACAGACATTCATATGGTCGTCGGTAGATGCACAACGTAATGCAACTGTATGATAAGAGGAAGCAGAGACAATAGCTATAATGTATTTTACCTTGATGTGTTGCCCATTCTGTGTTTTCAGCATGCTCTTGTCATCAGTCTCAATGCCAAAGGAGAGGTAAGGACTTGAAACAATGTCTCCCCAGTAGCCCCTGACAGCCACTTTGTTTCCTTTCTGTCCACACACACACACACACACACACACAAAGTTCCTTCATGTCATCTTATTGCTGTGTTGTGTAGACAATATTGCGCAGAAAAACCGACAGTTACCTGACTGAACACTCTGGAAGAGAGCAAACTTGGATTGGTTATTTGGTAGACACCTTCCCTCATTTCAAATGCCAAACCTCGCTCCCTCCATCGTGCATATTGTTGTTTGTTGATGACACCGCACTGCAGATACAGAAAGATTCTCTCTTCTAAATGTTGCCTGAAATAACTCAACAAACAAATGAAAAGTACACAACAACTCAAATACCCCTCTCTCGTGCAGTTTCATTTTCAGGTCCCAGTCGAAGCAGCCTTTCTTAGAGTCGTAGCGGGTTCCAAGGTGCTGCCTGACCCGATAATCCCAGGCTTTGGACATTAGGATAGGGGCAGCACTCTGAGATGAAGATGATGAAGACTTAGGTTGGATCCACAACTTAAATATCCTGGCCAGCTCATCTCGCTCCTTGAACTGTGGGAATATCAAACAGTATATATAAGTCTAGTCTCTGAGCAGACATCAATGTCTGATGAAGAATCAAAGAGGATTGTACCTTGAGGAGAGTTGTGTTTAGACAGGGGTGTGTGGCTGTTTCCAGTGTTTCAGTAACAGACAGAGAAAGCTGCGATGCTGTGTGTCTCAGCGTCTCTTCTGTCTGACTGCGGATCTCACCGTTCCCAAACACCTCCAGGAAAACCTCTGTCTTTTCTAAAACAAAGATGTCAATACTATTCAAATGTGTTTTTTTTATTTGTACTTATTTATAACCTTTTTACCTTTCAAAATCCCACAAACCATTATTTCCCATGCTTTCCTTTGGCATCAGTGCCAGGTAGAGGAGCAGCAGCTGTCTAGCCACCACCTCCATGCTGCTCTCTATCACCCACAACTGCAGTAAAGACGAGAAAGTAAGTTGGCAGCTCACAGTTGAGTATATATCTTTGTTCTCAGGGATTCAAAGACAGTTTAAGTGACTGAGAGTCTCACATGAAGTCTCTCTTCCTCTTGCAATCCAGAAATGGTCTTCAAAATATGTCGTGGATCTCCACTGCCGACCAGTAAAACATTTACATCCCCACCGCGTTTCACAGGGCCTGGCACAGAAGGACAAAGCTTATTACAGTAGTTAAAATACAGCACACTTCTAGGGCCGGGTAATAACCTCAATGCTTAATTAATACATATTTAAGATTCAAGATTCAAAGGTTTTATTGTCACATGCACATAAGCTACAGTGTAAATGGCAATGAAATTATTCTGACCTGAGCTAATGTGTTTCTGTAGCACTGAGTATTAAAAGTTGGCATCTAGCCTTGTTAAATAATTTTTTATACAGATCATGAATTAGATAACTACATTATATATTTTGTGTAAATACAAAAAAAAATCATACATTTGTAAATGTTAGACTGTATCATTTAGGCAGTAGGCCTACACATTCTGGTTTGGTTTATTAATGATGAATTGTTTATCAACAACATTTGATCTCTTTAAAAAAAGTATAAAATCCTTTTTATTGTCTTATTATTTAATGGACTTATGGTTTTATAGTAAGGCATTGAAAAATGAAATAAAATATATTTTTAGATTGTGATATCAATGTTATAACAGGTAACTGAAATAAAGTATGTCGACCTAATTACTGTTGATCTGATGCACCTGTGTAGAGGTCCCCCGCGGGCTCGAGGCACTCACCTGTTTTCAGCAGGTCTCGCGCAGGACTGAAGCCCCACCAGGTGATGCAGCCCGCTCCTTCTGAAGCACGTCCGGCACTCATCCTGTAATGTGACCGAAAAAATAAGACACACAACAAGCCCGGACACCAGACTGTAAACTGTTCAAGGCTAGAGCTGTAAGGTAATGTTTACGATAATGTAGACACTTTCCATTGAGGTAGCTTAGTTTAGCTTCGTTTAGCATGCACTTTAACCCAAGCAAACATTAGCATAGCCTACTTGGTCAAACCATGGATGGGTCAAACAGAACATACACTGTTAGCTTATCAGTGAAGCTGTTCAAGGGGCACAACCCCGTCTCTTAGGTCAATACTTTCATAAATGGAGTAGCAATTCTACCCAAATAATGTCAAGTGAAGAAAAGTAAAGATAAAACGTACCTCTCAGTCTGACAAAAGAGTAAAGTTTGTAGCTAACCGTCTCAGCAGAAAGTTTGGCTTCTGTTGCTGGGCAACTGTTTCTAGATGGGTAGAACAGGCGCCATCTACCGGTGGAAATATTATTGAATAATTATGTTATCAATAATCCTCTATTATCTTACTCGGTTCTCTAGGATATTGGATTGTTGGCTGGGTCATTTAGAATATTTAGCAAGTCAAATCAATGTGTAGAAAGAGTTTTATGTCCAAAATACTTCCCTGTCAGTCAGTGTAACAAGTAGTATAAGGAGATAACAAAAACAAATACAAAACGCTGCAGGAACTGCGACCTTATACATTTTCCAAAACTCAACTCAACGTTTCTTTATCAGCTTTTCAAGAGCTTCAAACCAACTCCAAACAAACAATTGATCAATTGTGATATCTAAACTTGAAGTATAAACGTATTGTACGTTGTGATAACTAAGGCTACATTATGCACGAAGAAACTGCACATCAACTAATTCTTAATTTAATCAAAGATGAGAGAAGCATTGATGTGAAACTGTCCATTGTGAGTTTATTTTTGAAAAGATCCAAAGCATTACAACAAGTTTTATTTGGGACCTGCACCACATCACTACAAAAATAGCACAAAGGCTCAGTGTACATGTCGTGAGAAATAGAAGCTCCACCATGTAAACAGAGTAACTTTTCAGAACACAGAGTTACTCTGATATCCTTCTTTTATGCATCCAAATGTTACTATGCCAATACATGAGCATACAATTGTTTCCAAATATACTACAAGTCATATTGGTTTACAGTAAAAGGTAAATGGAGGGATGCCAAGTTACAACCAAATATCAAAAATTGTCTGTACACCACACAGACACATACACACACATACATACACACACACATTTAAGTATCTTAAATGAAACGAAATCAATACAGGAACATCTACATTGGGAAAGCATCAGGATTAACAATAAGTAACATATCGGCAGGTTAGTCACACTAAAACAAGGTGCGATTTTAACGAGGTTTAGCTTTGACTGCCGCATCGACCTCTTCTTCTGGCAGGAGAGTGTGCCACTGGGCCACCGGACGTCTGGGATTTGAGAGCATATCTGACCAGTGGCGCAGACCGACTCCTGTAGCTCCATAACCCATGAAGGTCTTTCCAATGGGGTCATTGCTCCCAAGTTTATCATAGTCCAACACTGTGATGACCACTTGCACTTTCTGAAAGACAGAAAGATAGAAATCATTCCCAATATCAACACTGTAAACTTATTACAGTAACATTTAAAAATAAATATTGATATGAAAACACAGCGTACCTGTATCTGCTCGAATGGGACTTCAAAGCTGAAACTCTCATTGAAGTAAGGGTTTAGTGTGTTCTTCTTGACTGTCGTCTTTTTCTTCTTAATCCGTTTCCCATTTTGCTGCAGAACAAGCTTTACAAAGGGATCTTAAGGAAGAGAAAGAGAGGATGATATCCTTTTGTTTTGTTGGACTATTTCAATTACCCCATGAGAACGATTTTTTCAAAGAATAAAGCAATTAGATGAAGGAGACCTATTTACCTGATAAACCACCAACATCCATTTTCTTCAGATTCTTTGCCTCCATGATGTTCACGGTCAGTTTTCCAGCAGTGGGTACATAACGTAAAGAAATGCAAATATCGCCCAGTTGCTCTTGCTGAAAAGAAAACATTATGGATTAACACCATGTTTAATCAAATTGATGAGAACATCATTTATAAAACAAATTCTGATCATCATAGATGATTAGTTTTCTTAAAGGAAGAGCCAGGGTGTAATAACACAATAACACAATCAAGCTTACCTCTTCCTTCTCACCACTCTCTACATCTCTCCATTGTTGCATCGGCTGGCCCAAATCAACGCTGTTCATGGGAATCTTTATCTCACCGATCATGTCATGCTTTGAGAAACGGTCAAAGTCGAAAACTTGCAGAATCAAAGTCTTTCCGCCCAACTCTGCATATGGGATCTACAAAGAGAGTTTAATACAGCATTAGGATGTATATTACGTAAAGGGGTAAAGTATACTGTTCTGCTAACATATGACAGCATGTGCATATCCACACAATGGAGACATTTAAAAACATGCTACTTTGATATGTTTTGTAGGCAGGGATACCTTGACAGACGCCATTCAGGGAATGAGGGGAAGTAGAGACACAGGCCAAACTTCTGCCTCACAAGGGGTAAACAATGACATGTCATCAATAACCTGGATCACAAACAAAAGCTGAGACATAAAGACAAAGAAAAAACAAGCAGACAAACATCAAGTCAACAAAGACACAACGTCAGGCATGTGGTACCTTGAAGGTGAAAGTCTCGTTGAACACTGGGCATAAGTTCTTGCGCTGAACTTTGGTCTCGTACTTCTTCTTTTTGTCTGGCAGCAAAAACACTTTGACGTAGGGGTCTGAGGTTCCCCCCATATCCATAGCAGCAAGGTCCTGAGCCTGAAGGATGCCCACTATGAGCTACAGAGGAAAGACAGAAAGGGTCAGAATAAAAAAAAGATACACATTCCTTATTGATAATTATTTGTTGAATCTGTATATAAATCATTTCATACTTGAAACTGAAAGCTTTGTTTTCACACAGGACCTACCTGAGCATCTGTGAAGTTGTAGTCCAGTGAGAACTCCAGTCTGCCCAACTTCTCCTGTTCCTTCTCGTCTTCCTCTCCTTCCTTCTTTACATCTCCCTCCTCCCGGAAAAAAAACACCAGTGCTTTGGATATTCACCATGAAGATTGGTAAGATTAAACAATATTTCTGGAAATGGTTTACCTTCTCTCCATTCTCTCCTTCGCCCTCTTTTTCCTTCTTGCGGCGACCTGTTTTCCTCTCCCTCACTTTCTTTGGCTTTTTCTTTTTCCCGCAGCATTTCTTGAACATACAGAAGATGCAGCATGCCGCCAAAACCAGGACCACCACAACAATGGCTGCTATTGCCCACACGGGAACTGCAAAATAACAAGAAGGTGAAATCACTCATCAGCATTCACTTCATGCAAAAAGGGAGAATATTTATCATGGCAGAAAGTAAAGATATCTGTGACCTTCACAATTATAGCAACTACAGAAACCCCAACAAAACATATACAAAACATGTACATGAATCTGATCTGAAATCTTGACCTTTAAACTCCACCCCCTTTGTCCAAGGCTTTGAAATAACTCTCTAAAGAGGATTTCAATCGTTCAGATCTCGGGATTACATCAAAGAAAAATCCACTTTTCGATTCATCTTGCTCCTGTGGTCAAAATCTGTCCAACTATACTGTTAAATATAAACTTATTTTTCAAAGCTTTGAAACAGAACCAAGGGGGTAATGCCACATATTCTCAAAACAAAATATGACACTGATGAAATTCAATTTGCTGCTACTTTCTAAGGTGTTTCGGAGGGTTCTTATGAGCATTTCATGACCTCACATTTTTAAGCACTTGTTTATGCAGGGACGATTGCTGTGTGTTGTCAGCAACACCCTTCTCCACAATCAGATAATAACACACTCTAGGCTGGGAGTGGTACAACCACCGCCCCACGCAGTGCAGCTCATCATTAAGGGCCTAACTGAGAGCCCTTCAGTAGTAGTTGTTAAGTTAAGGGAAAAACAATTGACGTGCACTTCTTCCCCATACCGTTTCATAGGTATGATGAATGTTACAATTATTTGGGAAAAAGAAAACAAGCTCAAACCAACTTTACTGTTTGGGTTATTGAAGAATTTCAAAAACTACAATAATAATTTTACAATATCTTCAAAATATTGAAAAAATACACTAAACTGCTAATTTATATTACCATAAATCTGTCATGTTAGCCCTAATCATGGGTATTTTGCCTCTTCCAAATAATATCTCAAGATGTACAGTTTATTTCAACAGGTAAATTAAAGTATATTCATCATTGTTTTGTAAACTCTATAAGGGGCTTACTTGGCAGATGACCAAGTTCATTCATGAACTTCTCCTTCATGTGGTTGTATTCGTGGCCGTTGTGATGTTCTGTTTGCGAGTGCTCATGGTGTTCTGAATGGGAGTGCTCATGGTGTTCTGAATGGGAGTGCTCATGATGTACCGGCTCTGTAGCTTCTTCTGATTTTGGTTCTGGTTCTGGTTCGGACGGCTCCGCAGCCCTCCGGCCCCGGACCCCGACGCTTCCCAGCCTCATATCAGCTGTGAAAACATCAGAATCAGTGCTGTGATTGTTGGCTCCTACAGTCAGAGATAACACGACCTGGTGTGTGCGCTGTGTAATCCCTATGTCCATGCGTGGCAGTACAGTTCGAGAGCATAGGACATCTCTAAGCCAGATGCTCAACATGGCTGACCCTAATCCCACTGTTACTCTCATCCACTCTTTCATCTCCCCCGCCCCATAACCCACGCCTTCACTCCCACCCCGTTGGTCCCATCCCCATTTTTCTCTCGTCACTGTCTCTGCACGTAACTGGATTAAACTGTTGGTCTACAATATTAATCCAAAATCCCAGATTCCCTAAGCTAAAATAAATCGGAGTTGGTCTCCTCCCTCATTCTACTTCCCTTGGAGTTTTCTGGAATGACGACTGTTTATTAAGGCACATTTCTAAAGAAACAGTGAACTATTGGGAAATTGATGAGAAACCTCAATCTTTCTAGTTTGAATGAAAATGGAATTGTCCCATTACAATTTAAACTAAGAAATAACATAATTTTACGAAAATATGTACTTGTTTTTGCTGGATTCATAAAACCATACCAACAGCAATTTCTCCTTTCTATAGTTATAGGTGCTTTAAAAAAGAAATGTTGACTAAAATGTAAACATTATTGGGATCTGTTCACATTTATACTCAACTAATATAAACTGTGTGTTGGGGTGATTCATATGAAACTACAGGAACATCATTCACATCAAAAGAACCCATTAAAAAGTTTGCCAATCCCTAAAGTGGGTATGTTCAAAACCAAATGTGATGCTATCATTAAAAAACAAAAACAAATCTGAATAAAAAATGTTAGCTTTTTCCTCACAGGTATTATTTTTCAATGCAGAGCTCTTAATCCTTGACATGTTTAGACACTCATACTCTTGCATCTTACCTGTTGGTATGTCCCTTTAACTCCCTCTATGCCGCCACAGCTTTTGGAGCAACTTTTAGTTCGAAGTGTATTTCTTACTGCTTCCCGTTTGGCTCTTTGTATTCGTTACACACCCATCGTTCCTTCAGTATGCTGCGCAGTCTGTTTGGCAGTCTCCTTACAAACCCTTTCTACCAAAGCTAAAGCGCTGGCAAATCACTAGAGCTGCGTCGTGATTTAATCCCCCCCCCTCCTCCGGATACTAGAGCGCTGACAACACATCTGTTGCTGTATGTCTCTGAACGAAGGTGCATAGAGAGCAACAGCCACTTTTTCGTAAATTACTTAAATTGAAAACACCTTTAACCGTTTTAGGGCTTCTCCTTGAGAGCTGTGACTTTTCATTAGACTGAGGAAACATGGCAGTGGTGGTTATGTTTATCCATTAGATTGAAGAGATTGTAATACATTAGGCCTACACTAATCCCCTCAGCATAGCTGTCCTCACTGTCAATCGGCAATCTACCAACAACTCTCACTGAGAGTGGATATTCCACCCTCCCCATCCCCTGGTTTATCGCTTTACTGTACAACCACATACCCACATTTAGAGCACTGTGAACAGTAATCCCAGGCTCGCTGCCACATGTTTGCACTGCTACATCTGGAGATCTCAGTGGCTCCAATCCAACATGCAACAGCCTCCTCTAATAGATAACTAACTAAACTGCATAGGGAAAATGGAAAAAAGAGCACAATATAATATCTATCAGAAACGGGTTTATTACCAGGTAGGTTGGCACGTACGAGGAATTTGACTAGGTGTCGTGGTGCATACATAAAACAAACATTTAAAAAAACAGAGAGAACTATATTAAGAACACTATAATAACATTACAAAAAAATATGAAAAAATATATTAGACTAGGCTGTTGTACTTGGTTTGATTTTATTCCCTCTGTAGTGTGTAAGAGTGTTTTGTCAACACGCCGCCTTTCGAGTCAGCTAATTAACAGGACTTTTTCAATACGATGTCACTCCCTAAGATTTCAAGTAAATGTAAGAAGGAATAACTTGCATAATGATTGAAAGGACAATCATTGATCAAGTAAGGGGTGGGAATTAATAAGCATTTGCTTCCTCCTGCTCCCTTTCGGACAAATGATTTATTATTAAGAAGACTTTTTTTTTGTTGAATATATAAATATCATGAATGTGGATAAATACTGTATTTTAACAATACGATATTCTGTTTTTCACATTTTTTTTTTTTTTTTTTAAATCTGTTCGAAATAAAGAATAAAATGAAGTATACACAACAATAGTAGAGATCCTAATAGTGTTTTGTAAACACTGTTGCTCTCATTTAGTCACATTTTTTTCTTTGGTTCTGAACTAATTCAATAGAATAATAATCAAATATGTTTTTCAAAACTGTACAACACAACACATTCGTAGCATTTATCTTGGGTGTGTTTCAGAACTGCTGGTCTAGACCCCAACTGAAACATTAAAAGACCACACCTTGCTGTGAAGAACTGTTTCAAACCCTCCTGCAACTAAATCTTATCTTTGCTGAAACATGTAATTTACTAAGGAAGCAGCATGGTCATTTTTAACCACACGCTGGTAGCCTAATGTTACAAATGAAGCTCCTCCCAGCAGTGACTAAGCAAAGTCCCAACGTTATCTTTACAATGTTCTATAGGGAGTCACTGACATGACATCGGGAAGAGTGCAGACTGTGTTTAGACTGCATGTAGGATCAGATAGTCTATCTGAACACACAGTTGTTAAACGGGTTGTGAAAAAGACTGACAACAAAGATATAGCACAATCGGTCTTTATTCAATGATTTTTGAAATCTTCAACTCTTTGACTCCAATTATTTCAAAAAAGTATCAATTTAAAAAAACATTTGTGAAGAATAAACCTCTGACACTGGAATGCATGACATGAATTCAAATGAGTATTTTTTAATAACTGAAGAAAAATGTGGTTTTAACACTACATTATTGAGAACATTATTTTTCAAGTGTGGTTTTCATGACAAAATGAGGTATTTCTGTTTTTTAGCTTTAAGTCTCTTTTGTGCCATTGGTACAAGAATAAAGTTTGTGCTAATCTGAAAATATTGTATACTTTTCTTAACGGAGAAGAGAGAGACTTTTGCTCTCGACACTATGCATCATTTCAAAATGTTGCGCATACTTGACTGTAACGGTTTGACCTTTAAAGTGTGTGTTTATCAAAGAGGTATTCTCCCATTGGACCGTGTGTCTCAGACGCAGTGATGCGGGTCAGACTGCCAATGTAATCGCCCAGCTTCTTGATGGTGTCGTGGCTGTCTGGGAGGAAGTGCTGCTCGAGAAAGTCACACAGCTACAAAAGAAGAAAGACAGTAAAAAGTGAGTAAGATGTTAAACGCACTATACAAGGGGGTCAAAAGGTGATTTATAAAACAAGGAAACTTCATATTTAATAGAACTAACAACGGACTGATTTTACATAATATTCAACTTGTGCAAAAAAGTATTATCCAGAGTAGCTTTTTTGACATATTTACTATCTGTAAGCTTGACAATCACCTGAGAAGCAGTAGCATTAATATCCATCCAACAGTGCCACTTACGTGAGGGTCAGTATGGGTGCCAGCTCTGCGGTGCACATCAAGGATACAAGTGTTGAGAACCTTCTGGTAGTCCAGGGAAAAAGACATTGCATCCAGACCACCTCTCCAATCCTCTCTACTTGGTTTCTAAAATAGAAAGTTGATACTTGGATGAATATATTTACATATTTTAAAAATAAAGGCTTGAAAATGACACTACAAAAAAAAAAAAAAAAAACTGGACTTACAGCAATAGTCTGAAGCAAAATTTGGCCGCCTCTAATGTTCTGATATTCCAGCAGCTTCTCAGCCTGATCCCTCTCTTTCATGGAGCGCTCCAGGAAAAATGTGGAGAATTTAGGCAGGGCAACATCATCCCTGTCAAAATACATCCCCTACAAGAGATGAGATAAATAAAGCATTTAACGATTACAGTGCAGTCACAAACTTTCAAAGAGGGCTAGCTCTTTTGTTTATTTCTGTGCAAACAGGTCTTTCTGTGCACAGGCCCTGACACACCAAATAACACGTCTCCTGCGTCTTGGCCAAAAATATGGAGCTAATTTCCTGCCATAACTCCACAAACAAACTAAACAGGTTTTACAAATGCCTCATGATTCACTAACAAACAAAATGTGGTTTGCAAATACAAAACACCATCTACAAACTAATGCATTTAGTTTTGCAAAGAAAAAACGTATCTATCAAACAAACACATAACATATTACTGCCAAAAGTCACCTGACTTTTGGCAGTAATATTCCGCCGTGAGAAGAAAAAGTTTTGTAGTTGTAAAAACAAGTTTTGTACTTGTAAATAAATGTGTGTACTTGTAAAACCTATGCTGAATTTGTCTCTGAAACATGATTTATTAGAAAAATGTTATGCGTTTGTTTGATACGTTTTTTCTTAGCAAAACTAAATGCATTAGTTTGTAGATGGTGTTTTGTATTTGCAAACCACATTGTGTTTTTTAGTGAATCAAGAGGCATTTGTAAAACCTGTTTAGTTTGTTTGTGGAGTTATGGCAGGAAATTAGCTCCATACAAAAAGTCGCAATGCAGCGAGCACCGCGAGAGAAGCTACGCTTTGCTCCCACAATGCACGCCGCCGTGTGTAGGGGCCCGCAACCATAGACTGTATGCCCGCAACTCTCCTATCAGCAGGCGTCGGTAGTGTGTATTCGTCATTCAAAAGAGGCAACCGGAAGACAGAAAGACTGCGTGATATATACAAACAACCAATAGCTACATGCTACAGCTCGAGCCAAGCTGCACATGAACTATGCCAATATTTTAACAGTATCGGTGCAGTGCCTTTTCAGCGGGGCAAGATATAGCAAATATGTGTGCCTGCCTATCCTGCCATTTGTGTTTATTCTTTTAATCACACAGCGTTAAGAAAAAAGAAAAAATGCACCTACATAACTTTCAGTTGCAGCCCTAGCATTATTATTGGTTTAACTACTAACAGTATATATTTTTAAACATTTTAAAATGACCATCTTGAACAGCTACAACATTAAAATGGTTCTAGGCAGATTTTGGACAGTAACAAAGTACATTTACTTAAGTACTGCTCGTTTCGCTAAGCTGAACGGCCAATCAGTGATTTCTTTTGCCGACAGCCTCCGCTAAAGATTCAACAAGGTGAATCGGCAACGGGTGTCGGCACGGCCGAAAAGACACACCAATCTGAGTAGGGCGACAGGACGCTCATCGACGGCCGAAATCGGCTTGGTGTGTCAGGGCCTTTAATGAAGACCCGGACACACCAATCTGACAACAAAGCATGACAAATGTCACAAGTCATATAAGGACTGGTGTTACTGTCGACCTTTAACGCTACTCTTAAATAAATCTTACCAGAGAAAGGTAGGCGTAGGATGCATTGAGCTTCAGGTTGATGAGTTTGTTGACGTCTCCTTCAGTCTCCGCATGGAGGTTTTGTTTGACCACAGACTGCATTTCTAAAAGACAAAAACATATTGCAATAAATGTGACTGGTATATAGGTAAACCAACTCCAGTTTGGATAAAACCACTACTAAACTTCAGACACATAACCGTGTCTGTCGTTTTGCAGCACAGAGGACAAAGGGATATCTTACCTCTCATCTCTCTTCCAGCTAAGTTGTCTACCAAATGCTTGTGTTGTTCACTCTCCCAGTGAGCTAATATAGGATGTTTGCGTATGTGCTCGTCAGCTTTTATGCACCCGGTGTTTAACGGCTTCAGTAAAACATCAGCCACATTGTGGTCATGTGTTTATGAAGTGAATTGAGTTCAGGTGGGATGTGCCTATGGTCAACAAGGTTACGCGAACACTAGAACATTGTGTTCGCTGAGAAATGAAGATATCTACAGTTAGATTAAGCAAAGACATGAGCCCTACCTCAAAAGCCCAGAACTCAATAAACAGTAAATAGTGACTGACGCTATCTTCACATTTATCACTGAAAGTTAGCCGAAGCTACAAGCTGTTAGCACTTAATTAGCATTACAATTAGTTGATGTAAACGACAAGTACGACAGTTGGCACAGTCTGTTAGTTACATTACAATGTCACATTTTGCTGTTGGTCACTCACCTGTCAGTAAAAGTAACGCTACTCCACTTCCCCAGTAGTCTGGCTGGCTTTATCTTGTTTACAAAAAGAAGAAACAGAGAACCTCCTCTGGCTAAGGTTAGCTAGTTAGGTCTTTTATGTCGGCATCCTGTGTCCATCCATCCTCTACTGCCCTCTCCTGTGTTTGGGACGAATGACATCATAGAGTGTTTGTTTACCCAAACCTAAACACAATGCATACACGACCAAATGTTACAGCTACTAGTTTTAATGTTTTTAATAAAAGGGACCATATACTGCTGTTTACATTTATTTCAAAGGTACAAGAACAAACACAAATGATTGCACAGTAATCATGCTGCAATCAATCCGGGAGGGTGTGCCACTCACAAGGGAACTGAAACAGCTGTGATAAGGTTCTCAACACCACTCCAAGAGAAAAGCACTGATTTAAAGAGAAACAGATTAAGTGTAGAGGATAAGAGGAATATACATGTACAGGAATGTATAAAAATGATATCAAATATATATAAGATATCACATTTTTATTATTTTGAGACAGCCAGTCACCCTGTGTGAGGCAGACCCATTTGCGCAGCGTTGCGTTCACAATACATAATTTTTTATTATTTATAAAAGAAAACAACTAAATGCCTGGGTCGCGAAATATACTTGGACGGCCGTTAATATACCTGGAAGGCCCACCCAAGTAAAGTCTATGTGTGGGAAACCCTGTATCTAGTTGTGTACAGATACACATGGTGCACAGTATATCCTTTCAGCCTGATTCAGACTTTGATAGATTGAAATTAAATCATACTTCGAATTACAATTGAATTTGATGTCTAAATGGATTAAGACTCACAAAACAGGAGCTCCATTTTACATTTTAAATAGTTTATTAGTTTATTAACACTGCAGATTCTAAAATGTTACATTATCCTGCAGAAGGGGACAGATATGAAATACACTACAGTAGGTTTGCTTGATGAATTCAAATGCTTTTTATTACAAGTACTGGTTAAGCTCAATATCTAACACGGAAGTTCTATTTATTGTGTGAGATTATGTTATACCAAGAAATAATAAAAATATGATCATTTATAAAGGTAATTTCCTCCTTATGTTTCCCCAATGAAAAACATTTGACAACATTTGATCTGATAACCCAGCACTTTTATTGCACTCTGCACCATAAAATGTGAACATAAAAACTGTCATGACTTCAGGTTCTGTTGTGATAAAATGTAGCTGGTGATGTTTTTTTGCTCGTAGTTCCTTATAGATCTTAACCACAAGGAAGCTATAAATATGACATCCTTCCGAGACAGAAACTAAAAGAAAACGGACTGCTCTGTGAAACCAGCCCAACTGAAGAGACAAGACAGTTATTTAACTACTTATTACTTAGCAATAATTAAAATAATCCAAAACAAATATAATTTATCTTGAGCACCACTTTTGAAAGCTTGGCCTGTGTTCATAAAACATTTGTCAATTTTTATTTACACATCATAAAAACACACAGGCCATCACAGACATGAAGCTGGTAATGTAAAACACAGTAGATTTAAAGCAATTACCACTAATAAACATGCAATATAAAACAGGCAAATGTAGTTGATTGACTTACCTTTGACAAGTAGCACATTATGACCATTAATAAGGAAGTAGCAGGCGGGGCAAAGGTCTCTGTGGTTGTACAAGGCCAAAAAGGAGAAGCAGCTATTTACTTAGTCTCTCACCAGTATGAGAGGGGATCAGAGGTTAGAGAAGGAGGACATGGTTAAGAATTAAAAGTCAACACCACTGGAATAAAGTTAATATTGGACTGCGTCAGCCAAGCAGCGAATAAATTCTTCGGCAACCTCAAGTGTTGTTCTTGTCAACACACCCGTGGAAGTACTGGAAATAGAAACTTGAAGTTGGTCTTGGGACAACAAAGGAATTGTACAGGTTCATAGCATGTGTGTAGCTTAATGAACCGTGATTACAATGGAGACTTTATCTTTCAAAATCACCTCGGACCACTTTCTGCTGTGTCTCTTCCTGAGTCTGCTTTGGGTAAGTGCCTTTTTAAAAAAAAAAATGTTTCTGTTCTGACAGTGATCACATGCTTCACCTATTTCAACCCTCAACAAAGGAAATGTTATTTTGTCTTGGATGCAGTAATCGTTTTTTACTGACTTCCTTAGAGAAAAAAGATAAATGAGGAAATAACTACGTAAATCATAAAACAAGCTATACCTCAACAAATTGTATCTTATTTATTATATATTTCAGACAAAGAAATGTAACTTGATAATGTCTTGCATTATTGTCTGTATTTATAAGAATACTTATCATTTTGAATGTTATAATATTGTAGAGAATGTAGATCCGGATTTGCTTGTTGTTGTTTTTAGCAAGCAGTGAATGAATCATTTGCCATCTTTTTAAGTAGCATATATTTGTGATTGTAAAATGCTACAACCATTTTCTGGCCATCGTTTAAATTTAAAGATCTTAAATGGTTCGTCAAACTTCCTGAAGTTTCATGTAATGTACGTGATTAAGGAAAGATTGTTTTTTTTAGCCTTCTTGCACACTCATAGCCGTGGGAACATGTTTCAAATGGGGGGTGCTGTGTGGATCACATCCTCTAGGGGGGTCAGGGGGGAAGATTTCTTTTCAACATTATAAAGTAAAATGCTAGACTAGAGACTAGATCTAAGGGGTACAACTCTAAACACCCATATCGAAAAGATCGGTTTACATCTTAATAATCAAATAAGTATGTGGACATAACCAATAACCTAACATAGCCAATAACAAGTAAATGTAACTTATTTTATTTTTGTTGTTCATTTATTTCTTATTTTACCAGTTAAAACAATTGTCTACTGTTCAACTCTAGCGTCCTGTACACACGCTGCCCGCGGAACCTCCTTAACATCACAACCTACGAAACTCCCAGGACGTCGGGCTGGGACTTACCTAAGACCTGTCCGACTTAGAACGTGCAGGTCTAATGTTACCTGTATATTATGTTTCTTTTTTATTTCTGGCTAAAAGCGGGAACTTACCATTGTTTTGTAAAGTATTAATGATTCCCTATTGGGGAAAGTTGGGGCATGTCAAAGTAAACGGGACATTGCTTACTTTCACCCCCCTACACCTGAATAGTCCGCCGGGCTCGAGTGTGTGTCTCTCTCTCGCCTCTCTTGCCGCCCCTAACAACAATCGAAACGACGCGATCTGCTATTTTCTTCACTACCTCTTTCAGGCGAGGAGGTCTGTCTGAGCTCTTCCGAGTCACTCATTTTCCTGACTCACAAATCTATAAAGTGAAATCAGATCAATCAGAGTCTCCCAGAGTTTTGCCTCAACAATTGTTAAATTACATGTTGTTTATAAAGGTTCCGTAGGTGAAATATTAATAACCCTATTTATTATTTGTTTTTGTCCAAACTTTAGTAAGTTCACCGTATGATATCCTCGTCATTTGGTCTTATAACAAATTAGACCTTCTCTAATTTCCTTATATACGTATTTAT
>NW_011369523.1:27109-66438 GCF_000735185.1 Notothenia coriiceps
AGGGTTACAACAGCAGCTAAAGACTACATTGCCTGTCAGGGTCCTCGTGCCCACAACAGTCAATCATTTCTGGAGGTATGATCTGGGAACAACGAGTGAGAGGCATCGTTATGGTAACCAATTGCACTGAAGGAGGAAGGGTAAGTCAACAGGGACATTTGAAAAAAGTTTTAAATCCAGATTTGAAAGGAAGTACGAATTTCATTCAGTGACTCACTGTTAATAATTTGCTAAGTGTCAAATGGTGACTTCATTCACACGTATTGCCACAACTTCAATAACCTATTTTTCATTATGTTTTTTCCTAGACGAAGTGTGAGCAGTATTGGCCTGCAGACAGTAAGCCTGTGCCTCACGGAGAGCTGATAGTAACCCTTAGGTCTGAAAAGCAGGAGCCCGACTGGACTTTGAGGGAATTTAGAGTGAAAAATGTATGAAACCCTCTTCAATGTTTATGATGTAACTTAATAGGCTTCTTATTAATACGTTTCCAAGTCACAAATAACTATCTCATGTTTCATAAAACAAGCTTGTTTGAGTTTGTGCACATTTGCTTTTAAAGAGGATAATGCTTGAGAACTTGAAATATATTTGCTCAACACAAATATTTACTGTATTGAGTTCCTCTATTTGCATCGTCTTCACAGAGGAACAACTCAGAGGAGCGCACAGTTAAACATTTTCACTTCACTGCCTGGCCTGACCACGGAGTCCCTGAGGGCACAGAGGTGCTGATCCAGTTCAGAGGACTGGTGAGACGGCACATAGAGAGAGACGGGGCTGGAGCACCAACTGTGGTTCACTGCAGGTACAAGTTTTACGTCAGGAGAGTAACCTATGCTATTATTTTGGAAGTTTTGTTTAAAAAAACAATTCAGTGAAACAAGAAATCAGACAACGGTCAAAGACAGGAGCCCTGTGGTTAGGTCAAATGAATAGCTTACTGCTACATCATATGATATAGATATGCATACACATTTTAAATAAAATATCAGCTTTTGAAACTTACTGGCTGAATTTTCAAGTCAGTATAAAGTGAATAGTTGCTCAGGTCTTATGGGACTACATGATGGTGACCATCATACCTTTTGCTGCATGTCTCTCTTTTAGTGCTGGAGTGGGGAGGACAGGCACTATCATGGCCTTGGATGTGCTGCTTCAGCAACTAGAGAAAGAAAGAGCGGTGGGCATCAATGGCTTTGTGCACAAGATGAGACTGAGTCGCCCACACATGGTGCAAACTGAGGTAAAACTAACCCTCATTCTGAGCTATGACTTCTTTAGGTACCCTTTATAATCTTTTGATTTTTGGAAACAGGTGTTGAAACAGTACAAGCACTGTTCTATAGCAAGTTTAAGCTTTGCGTATTTTTCCACTTGGATGTACATTTTCAACAGAGTTGTCTTTTACAGTTCCGCATTTAACCTACTAATGTAGACAATTTGACAATTGAATTACACAGTGACAATAATGTATTAATGTATGTGTCACTGCACATAGTTGTGTGTTTGCCAAATACTTTTACATTCTGTGTAATTCAAAATGTTAATAAGTCCAAACACAAAAAGCTTGGCTTACATTATTAGAAAATTATGATAAACATCTTTAAGGAAGTATCACCCAGAGCAGTGTGAGCATTAATACTTTAACCCCAAAGTTCTGCTTTCCACATGACCCACAGATTTGGTTTGTGTATTTCAGTCTCAGTACGTGTTCCTGCACCAATGCATCATGGACCGCCTGCAGTCTCATGAGAATACTGAAGAGAACATCTATGAGAATACTGAAGAGAACATCTATGAGAATACTTTAGAGAATACTGAAGAGAACATCTATGAGAATGGAGACACGATATACGCCAACGCCACTGCACTCCGAGTGTTTCCTCAACAAAAAAACATAAACTAGACAACTTGACAGTACTGATCATCATTCTTTTATGCACTTATAATTAAATCTACATGCTATATTTTGCTAAACTGTAAATATTAAAAACATGTAAGCCTATATATTAATATAAATTCATAGTAATCTTTAGATTTTATTTCATGTATAACATTGTGTTCATCTTATCAGCTTAATGTGTATGATTCTTGTTATTATTATTATTATCATCATGTGAGGGAACAATATGATGACTGAACAATTTTTTCGCATTACATCCAGACTTTATTTGTACAAGAAATAAAAATATTTTTTATAAACAAATATATCTGAATGTGTTTACAAAGTCTTTAAATGAAATGAAAAGACAACATGCGTCACATTTTCCGTTAGTGTCAACAGTAACAAACTATTTACATTTTGCATAATGAGCTGGGTTTTGGGTCCAGTGTTTGTCCTCGATGTATGTTGATGACAACACACCCGCTCAAGCATCCTCTTATGTGTCTTGATTCGATGTGTCCTGGCTACAGAAGCTGCTAGAGAACTTTTCATCGATGATTTCCTGTCTGGCTTTTAAGGCCTCGGGGATGATCTCGGTTGGCACTGTTTGCAACTTGCTTGGATGCAGGGGCTCAATTTTACCAGTTACAGGCGGGGGAGGGACGGAGAACTTCTTAGCGAGGTTATGAAGGACACAGCATGCCTTGATGATGTTGCTTTTTTTGTCCAAAGATTCATCGTTTGCAAAACCAAGTTGCATCAGACACCTGAAACGCCACTTCATGGAGCCGAGTGTATTCCGCATTACCTTTTGGATCTTTGTGTGGGCCTCGTTAAAGCGGATCTCTTTTTCATTTGCAGGTTCTGCCAGAGGAGTCAGGACATGTTTGCTCAGGTTGTATCCTTTCCCACCTAAAAGAGACAGGACATTATGCAATTAAAAATATGTAGCATTATTTGTGTAGGGTACAAACCAGACTTGCAGTGTACAGGCCTTTTTTTTGGCAGACAATTGAGAAACTGTACACTTCCCTAAAAGGAAGCTACATGATTAAACCAGAAGATAGTGGTGGATGAATTGACAAAGCATATGTGTTTCAGAACTGACACTAAAAAGGATGTGTAACGTTCCTGCATACAATATAATAAAAGTATATAATTATACTAATAACATGATATCAAGTAGTAATTGTATGACATGACAGCATTACAGGGGGTTGTTACAAAATGCTACTGACATTGTTATGATGTGATATGGTCTTTTGAAATCTTGAAGTATTAAATTAATTCTATAGAAACCTTTTTATTTTGCTTTAAGGCCAACTTTCTGACTTGTTCCAGAGATTTCAACCACACATCTTGGTCTCTGGTGAGTCTTTGGCATACAACTGAACGCTTGACACACATTCACACTTCACATTAATTTGTTAATCATTAGAAAATGTATATCTCTGTGCCTGTAGGGAATTTCCTTACATCTGGGGAAAACCTCTACTTGAACTAAAGGATAAACTGATAACAAGTTGGGGCTTAAAGCTCACTGGGAACATGAAGAACAAAGGCCATTTCTTTAAAGATTCATATGCTCAAAGGCCAATTTGTTTTGTTTATCTTGGTCAGATATGCATGTTGATGTGGTAGTGTAGTGTTTGTTTTATTCTTTGAAACACATACACTGTTAGATACAAAGCTACATTTGAGTTATATGTGTTTTGTTTGAGTAGGTTTTATTGACAGGGAGGCAATGAAGTAGTGATGTGTGAGTGGGATGATTATACACTGTAATGTAGGCTACTATAATGTGTCACTTTGATCCAGCTTTTGATCATTTGTATCTTACCAATAACCCAAAACGGTCCATGCACTTCCTCCTCCATCTCCTTCCCTTTGATGGATGAGTACCACATGTCCTCCTCATACATGCTGCCCACACAACACTTCTCCACACTCAGTATGTTTCCGTCGCTGTCACATATGAGCTGGCTCGACACCGATGTGAAACCCAACGTGTTGAGGAAAGACCTGAACCTCTCCTTCTCATATGGAGAGGCTCTGATCCTAAAGTGTGCTGGAGCCAGGACGCCCAGCGCGTTTGGGATCCCGCAGAACTTCTCAATCCTGGAGGCGACACTATTTTTGGCATTGTGGAACAGTGGGAAGGAGATGAACGCATCGGACATCCCGGCCAAGACCTCGGAGACTGTGCTGAGGATCTCGGGGCAATCCGCCTGGCTCTGTCCAGCCCTCAGCAGGAGGTCGGGGGAGGAAATTCCGTGCGCGTAATAGTTCAGAGCCACCATGACCATCTCGTCCACGCACAGTTCTCCTTTCTTCGAGTCGATTTTCTTTAAGCGGATGCGCACAGCGTCTGTGATGAACGCGATACAGGGTCTGGTGAGGTGAAACACCAGAAACAAAGCACCGTCGTCGAATTGGTCGAAACACGTCGGATCCACGTGGGTCTGCTCGAGGAGCTCCTTCTGGACCGCGAGCCACACTGGCAGAGCAAAGGCCATCTGATTACTATTGTACTGAGTTTAAATTCAGATGTGACTAGAGAAAAGAACGGCTGACAAAAAGTAAACAGTAGTACATTACAAGTGTCATGGAAGCTGGGTCTTCTTCTGTCATGTTAAGGCAGTCCACAAAGCTGCTCTTCATCGCCACCCAGCGGAAAGGCATGCTGAAGTCACTTTAGTGGAAAATACTATGACTTTCCAATTAAAACATGTTGGAAATATTTATGTTTATCGTGTGATTGTTGTTATAAAGACAGAGGAACAACATTTGTTCCTTACCTCTGTCCATTTGACTATATTTGAGTCGGATATGCAACTTTCTATAAATAGGAAAAAGGTTATTAAAGGAGACCTATCATGCTATATTTAAATGATATAGTGTATGACCATACCTATATAAGGTATATTTACACATTTTATTTTTCAAAATACCAAACAGATCATTTTTTAGCCATGCCTCGTTTCGCTAATTTTCGCTCTATTCCAAGCCTGTCTTTGAAAATTCTGAGCAGCAGCTGACCACGCCCCCCTGCAGAAGAGGGGGGCATGAGCCGGCGAGAGTCACGTTACCATGTTTGCTGTGATTACGAGTGTGGAATAAACATGTCATCTCAGAGCAATGCATGTGCTCAAGCATATTATCAATTCGATCCAGAAACTGACCCTGAAGCAGCGGAGGTTTTGGTGGAGGTGCAAACATCTCGGTTGCAGCAGGACGTTTCTGAATGGTTAGTTGACAAGCTGTTGTCCCTATTTATTTTACTCTGTTTGTTACGATGCTTGCTACTTATTCCGTTCATATTTTGGCTAATTAGCAAGAATGCAATGTGTACAGTTTGTAACTTAGAGTTTGACCCAGCAATATGTCTCTGAAAGGCGGGGAAAAGTTGTGTGGATAGAGGCAGAGCGCAGCGGCAGGCAGGCAGAGAGGAGTAGGCTGCGATACCCCCCCCCTCCCCCCCCACAGAGCACACCCAGAGGACAGGCTGCGTCACTTCACTTTGTAACTCAGGAAAGGAGTGAGTGTTAAAAGTGCATTAAATTGTTTTAATCCGACAGCCGCTGATGTGCACGGAAGTCTGTCCATTGCGTTAACATTTGAATAGCCAAATGGACGGAAACCCGTCCTTCAGTATATGCGAATGAGAGGTTTGGCAAGCACGTGGCCGTGGCTCATTCCCCTGATAGGTTGACCAATAAGCGGAGCACCTCTCTTTGTGACGTAGAAAAGTGTTGAAATCTGCATCCGTTTTTTTCAGATCCTTTGCAGCCCCTTTTTTTTAGAGATTTGGCTAAGGAGGAAAATAGAGAGGGTTGTGTTTTTTGACACTTGGTTAGTTCCCTGGAACACCGGGGACACATATTCATGTATAAAAGACGTACAAAGGTGCATTTTGCATGATAGGTCCCACTTAATGGTGTACTTGATGTGATGGTATGTTTTGTTCTATTGGACAGACACAATTGTCATATATATTATTTAGATTCAGATTATTCTTCCACGTTAGCATACATTTCAATGCTTTCATCGTTTTCTTGTTGATCCAAAGGAAAAGGAGACCTTACTCTTACCAAAATATGAGAGATGAAAAAGCTGCCAAGATTTATATTTGAAAGGAAATACACTTATTTTTGAACTCTTAGGGAACTTAAAGGTCACCTATTATGCAAATTCCACTTTTTCATGTCTTTTATACATACAAATGTGTCCCCCCCCCACCGTATCACCTGAATCTCCTCCTAGAGAACTCATCTTCTCCGTCACAAGGTCTTCTCCCTTAAAAACGTTACACAATGTCCCTGACAAAAAATGACAACGGCCAGATCTTGCCTTGGGCCATCTTCTCTGACATCTATCAAATTATCTATTAATTTCAATGTTCTTGTACTCAACAGCGATGTCTTATCCCGAGATCACATATGTGTTTATCACAATACTAAATACTGTAGAAAATGGAAAGCGTGAAGCAGAAGACATGACCTTCAGGGAGAGGGGCTCTCATTATACTGCTTCCCCGAAACGAACCAAATACAGACACTTGTTGTCCGATTTGGAGGAAGAAATAGTCTGCTACATGAAATGGTAAACATCCTTTAGTTTTTTTAAAATACAGAACCAGACTGTTTCCCCATTTCTATCTTCATGCTAAGAACCAAATACAGACACTTATTTTCCGATTTGGCGGGGTCGAAGGGGCATCTTGTGCATGCTGGTTTACAAATGATGCTTTGTCAGGAGATTGTTGACAAAGACAAGAGCCCTTCTTGTGCAAAACTGGAAGTGATCAAAACACAGTGAAAGGTCACTTATTATTCAAAATCTACTTTTTCATGTCTTGTATACAAAAACATGTGTCCCTTCTGTGTAAAGAGATTCTGAAAGTTTCAGTAAAAGCGATTCTCTCTCTTTTTGTCCTGATCCATTTATATAAAAACCTGTCTTAAAATGAGCTGATCAGACCTTATCACCTGAATCTCCTCCTAGAGCACCATTGTGTTCTTTTTAACCAAATCTCTCTCAGAGGGGCGTGGGGAGTGGCTCCTTATTTTCATCTAAAGTAACAGACAGAGAATCAGCACTTTGGAAACAGGGCTGAAACAGAGGGGATTATGGGATGCTACAATGATCTGTTTGGAATTTCGATCAAAACACTTCAGAGACATGTTTTGTATATATCTGAGACCTATAATATATTGATGAAAAACAGTATAATATGGGGAAGAGAAGTGCTGATTTCCCCCTGTCTTTTTAACAGATATCCCCTTTGTGTATAGAGTTTATGAATTCACTCTAGCAGAAGCAGGAAGCCTGTACTGGAAAGAGAAAACTGCTCATCAGTTAAACATATATAGCATCTCAATAAATACAAATATGGTGTGGAAGTCAGTGAAAAAGAGGAAATGTAGGTAAGACACTCAAAATAAAACATTAACATGTATACTTTGGGACTGAAGTAGATCTGAGTCGGAGGTCTAGTTGTGATCAGATGAATGCATCTTGTGCTTTAACTTTGTAAGTCAGAATCATGGCATTTTGAAAACAATAACCCACTAAACTGCTTCAACACTCGGGATTTTTTTGTAGCTTCACTTCTAGTATTTTAGCAGTGGACACTGAGGTTACTATCTTCCCCTTGATAATCACAATGGGACAAAAATATTATGTAAGATATCTTCTTTATGATATTTGTTACAAATATTAATCACATTTTCTTTGCGTAATTACATGTATAATTACATGTATACAAATTGATTTATTGAATATAATCATATATTACATTTTTCATCCAAAGTACAAGTTGCTCCAACAATAAGTTATTGGTGACATTGTGTTACATCACACTCAACATATTACAGCTTTATACACACACACACACACACACACACACACACACACACACACACACAGACACACACACAGACACACACACACACACATTTTGTCCAATGTAGATCCGGAACATACCATATTGTCCCCATGTTGCATTGTTCTTTGGTAAATAAACAAAGCAGAATTCTTTTTAAACAAAGATGAAAACTGTGACACCATATTAAATACCCAGCAGCCTTCCTTCTTCTTGGCCTCCAACTAAAATGTGTTTCTGTTTGTCATAGCTTAGGTGACAAATAAAACATTCTGTTGACTTCACTAATGTCAATATCTCTCAGTCTGGGTATTCCCCCTTTGTTGCAGTCTGTTGTCTTCTGACCTTTAGCGTACACATCTGTAACAAAAAGGGAAGCATTGAAATATGATGTCAAAATAACTATCATATATATTATCATTAGAATATAACATACAGTATGATATATTTTTTAAATATGCTTTCCTATTTTCAATTATATATTTTTTGATGATTGGTGATGTTGCTTTTGGTATGTGTTGCAGAAGTCATTATACTGTAGTACTAATACTGTATGTGTATAGTTAGGTGTGTTAATGTTGCCCTACAGGTGAATTGTGACCTAAACAATAAGTCACTGTTAGCATATAGCTTGTCTTCACCTGTCATGTTGTCCAGGGAGTCCAGTGGAGCCGTGTTGTTCATGTTCACACCGAAAAGCAACACCAGAATAATCACTAACGTCACCAGCAGATAGATGGGTGCAGCAAGGGCCCAATATCTGCACAAGGAAGGAAAATGTCTCAGTTAATGGATCATAAAACTTTGAATATTTACTAACTATTTTGTTAATTGATAACTACTATCCAATCATGATCTTTATATTTACTTTTGAGGCCAGTAAGTGAGCCCTATTGAATGAAGCCACTCCTCTGGTATGAATGCCCACAGACAATACAGAACTGTGGAGAGAATAAAAGGAACGTAAATGTGTTATTGATATGGATGACACATTTGTTATGTTTGCATGCCTACTAAGACTATTTTACATTGGAGATATGCACTTTGCATGTATTTTGCACACACAACTATGGCAACACATCCTCATAATAATAACATAACAACATCCCCTTATCAAAATGCAAAAATCGCACTGGACTGCCTATGCTATTGCTATGTATTAAAACCGTAACAAACATGCTATTAAATACCCTAAATATCTATATTTTATCTAGACGTGTTAAGCATTTCAATACTGGATGAGTTAGATGAAAATATGTGACTTACAGAAGCCAAACTGAGAGCCTAGGTAAAGGACAAACCCATAGATGGCTCTCTCAGGCAGAGGAGAAGGAGAGTTTATCACCATGATCTGAAACCAGAACAAAAGAAGCAAGAAGATGAAGTGTAAATTCAAAGAATAAATAAAGATTAAAATCCATGTTTGACCCACTTACATACCTTTGAATTCTAGATGAATGCCTTTCAACGAGCTACCAGATATCTTCCTGACAACACACCTAAACTGAGTTTTAGTAATTTACCACGACGACATTGACATAAACAACATGTATCTGCGAATGTATCTGAAATGTAAATAAAAACATTTAACTATTGACTTTTATCGAAAGGTAGGCTGGGCTGCTTCTTTTCCAAACTGTCAAACATCTCGCTTACGTTTTGTCCGAACTTATATTCGGTCCGATATGCAACGTTTGCCACACAACGAGTTTCCGCCTTTCAAATAAGAAGCAAAACAAATAGCAAAGTTATATATATTTTAGCGTATTAAAATATCACATACACTAAAGTCAATATAAGTTGAAAAATGCATGACAATGGTGTATTTATTAAAGCCTAACAAAGAACTACACATACGCATTTTACGAGCTCGTGTTTCTTCCGGACACATTTGGCTGGTGCACGTGTCGGAAATATACATTTCAGCATGGCTTTGGATCTGCTGTAGTTCACTGCGCACATTTCATTGTAGATAAGGAAAACATACTAAGATTTTATCTGTTTTGGTTTCGCTAAAAGGTATTTTTACTCCGGGGTAACATGTGTTGGTGAGACCGAGTTGATGGTTGATTTTATAACGTTAAACGGTAACTAAGCGACGCAGCTCTGACGGTCCAACGTGGCTGGGGACGGTTAACAGACTTTACTTAGAAAATATTTTACCAAAAGTGGCCACAATGTCAGCGGTGAAGGAAAAGACAAAAGACTCGTCCGTTAAAAAAGGACCTGCAACTACAGAGAACAAATACACAGTTAAAAAGAAGAGGAAACAGTGGATGAAGGAGAAGTTTAAAACCATAAAGCCTCAACCCCAGAAACAGGAGAAAGCTAAAGTCCAGCAGGTGGCTCCTCCAAAGGATGGCCTGCAGTTCTCTGCTAACTGGAAGGCCTTACAAGAGGTTTGTCATCTAAATGATCTGTCTCTAACTTGTTACCATGTTTCATGTCTGTTAATTAGATGTAATCACATTCAGTTTACTGAAGTTTAACACTTTGCTAAACTTTCCGCAGATGTTGAAGGCCAGTCAGCCGGAGAAGAAGCAGCCTGTGACACCAAAACCTCCCAATGGTGCTCTGCTAAAGAAAGAGACGAAAGAGAAAACTAATACAAATATTTCCAAGAACAATCCTGGGCAGAAAGACACCGGGAAAAAAGAGAAGCAAAAAGCTGTTGTTGTTGCCCCTAAGGACTCTAAGGTGAACTCAAAGAGTCCAGCTGTCTCTGAGGTAAAACAGTCTGCTGCTCCAAAAAGGAAAAAGGACAGTGGGAAGATGAACGGCGAGCAGCCAGCTAAGAAAAAGAAGATGGTGGAAGAGACAAAACCTACAAAACCTACAGAGTAAGAAGCACTGACGTCTGCTTATATTGAGGTCAAGAGGAATTGTGTCCACTAACTTCATCTTGTTTTTTGCTACTGCAGAGCGGACCTCTGGTTTGATGATGTAGACCCGGATGACATCGAGGCGACGGTGGGAGCTGAGGCAGCAGACATAATGAGGAAGAAGCAGGGCATTCACAAGAGCAATGACACCGAGAGCTCCCTGGTCAAGGAGAAAGCCTTTGAGGGGTGAGTGAGGACAACGTTGGTGGTCTTTTGTAGCACAAATGCTTCATGTAACACTTGTACGAGTGTGACATCCAATTGAACCAGAATGCAACATTGGCACTGATCCATCTGCTGTGTTTGCGGTCCCTTTGCATCTTATCAATGGCCCTTATTTAGAAGAATAGTTTGGGGTAGTTTTCGAGACATTCACTTATTTTCTTTATTGCTTTTTAGATAAATGAACAATTTATACCACTCTTCTATCTGTACAGTAAAAATAAGGTGAGTTTAAAGACTGATTAAATAGTTATGAAACTTTTTCATAACTATTTAGATTTCTGTTTGTGTTTCCCATTTGACAATGCAGCTTGTCAATACACATATAAACTTGGTGCTGGCTTTAATGAATTTAAAACATTAAAAGTGTCAAACACTACTACATGCTATGGAGAAATGTGGCACTAAAGAGACATGGCTCAATACAGACAAACGGAGAGGAATACAAGTTGTCTTATCAAAGTCAAATTCCTTGTATGTGTACATACTTGGCAAATAAAGCTTCTGGTTAACAACATATGCAACAAAAACACAGATGCAGATCTTCCTCATGCAGGTTGATGTCGTAGTGAACACTGTCCACTCATCACCTTGTTTACCATTCGCCCACCGTTAGCCTCACCAGAGCCGTGGCCATTGACTGCGAGATGGTGGGAGTCGGTCCTGACGGAGAGGAAAGCATCTTGGCTCGTGCGTCCCTCGTGAACCAGTTTGGAAAATGCATCTATGACAAATACGTGAAACCCACAGAGAAGGTGACAGACTACAGGACAGCTTTCAGTGGCATCAGACCAGAAGACATCATAGACGGTAAGTAGTGAGAAACGAATACAAGTTATAGTTCATTGCTTTTAAAACGTCTGCATGCTGTGTAACTCCATTGACATCCATGTTTGCCTCACTGCAGGAGAGGATTTACAGACTGTGCAGAAGGAGGTGGCTGAAATCCTGCAAGGCAGAATAGTAGTCGGACATGCCATACACAATGACTTAAAGGTAGCCTGGATGGAGAATCTGAGCAGGAACTTTTTTTTTTCAAAATACATGTAGGCTCTTGTTTAGCTAAATATTTGTATCTGCTGTTTCAGATTTTACTCCTGGATCATCCCAAAAAGAAAATCCGGGACACTCAAAAGTACAAACCCTTTAGGAAGATTGTAAAGGTACGTTTACTTTTTGAAGTTGTGCAACCCACTTTACCAAATCTGAGAATCAGTGTTTAATGTTATGTGATTATTTATTTTTATTTTTAGAGTGGTCGACCATCGCTGAAACTGCTTTGCAGAGAAATACTCAACGTTAAAGTCCAACAGGGCGAACATTCATCCGTAAGTCATCAAACACACTGCCCACTTAACAAAAAGTGTGCCAATTGTTTTCCTATTTCTCTCACATTGACTGTTTATTGCACAGTAACAAAGAATACCAGTGAGAAATGTAAAAATAAAGCATCTTGTACTGTACCCACTATCCACTGTTTACCAGGTCCAAGACGCACAGGCCACCATGAGGCTCTACACGTTGGAGAAGAAAAAGTGGGAATCGGACATTAAAGCTAGTCATAATAACAAAGACTCAGACAAGAAGAGGGTGAGAAAGCCAAAGTCCTCCAAGAACAAGAACGTGAACGTGAACAAGAACCTCGTGGGATTCTGAATCCAAAGCCAATCTGCTAGGACACCTGTGGATGAGCAGCACATACTGAAATGATCAGAGGTTTGGAACATGTTCATAAAAATGAGTTTTCAACGAGTGGCCCTCAGACAGGACATCTCAGGATGTGAAAGACTTGATCGTTTTTTGCACAAGACTTTCACAAAGCCAGGAGTGTTCTGCCTGAGCACCTCAGGAATGAACTTGCACAGGATATGAAACATCTGAGAGATCATTTCGTCTTTTTCTTTTTTTTTAAACATAAGTCTTTCCATCTTACATGTTCAAAGACCATCATTTACTTAGACATTTCAGTTGGCGGGAAGTGGAAACATCAAGAGCTCATGAGGACTTCAGAAAATGTTTCCACTAGCACACGATCTTATTTTTGCATAATGTTTCCAGTGTTATATAAACGGTGTGTTTAGATCCTTGTTCTTTCATAACTTTTGTTTGTAGTATTGTGGTTCCTGGTTGCCTTCATTGTTCAAAAGAAGTATGGATTAAACATGAGAGAAATGTTTCTATCTAGATATATTGCAATTACTGAAAAAACATAAAATACTAACCAAAGTTGTGTCTGACAGAATTTGTAACATCTAATCTTCTATTTTCACTAAAATGATCTCTTAAAATCAGAGGGCTGACATATGACTGATGTAAACAACTTTATTTTTAACTGATGCTCTCTTATAACCTCTTATAATGACTAAGATGTTTGGAAGCATGGTGACAATTGTGTGTAGTAGCACAGCTGCACAAGATATAGTTTCAACATCCCAACTTGCAATGGTCTCATCGCAGGAAAATGCATCGGCAAGTAAGGAATATGAAATCAAACATTATGCTACCATTACTCGTATACATGAGAAGTCTCTTGTATAACATCATTTACTCCCAAGTGTTTGAGTACACAGCTTGTTTCTAGTGATTGACATGGAGGCTCTGCATGCACAGCAACATTCATTCTTGATCATTTAATCTGAAGTGAGGGAGGAACAAGAGGAAACACCTGTAGAAGAAGGATGGTGTTGACTAAGAACAAGGACGGTATCTTTATCAGGTAAAGATTATTGCATTTTAAACGCAATGACAGTTTATAATAATCCTGCTTCTCTATCTTGTTCTCCGTTAACATTGTTTTTAATCATAAACAGCAGTTTGTTTACAACCACAAAGTTGGTGGGTTATTCCTGGCTTTGATTGCCAAAGGCTCCCATGTCAAACCACCAAACTGGTCTTTATTGAATTGAATTAACAGTGTTGACACATCACCTCCATATGGGTTGTGACCCAAAATGCATCAGCAGAAATAAATTCCTCCTTTCTACCTATTTTTGCTTTTAACTCCAGATAAATATACTATGTTTTCAGCTTTACAATACCTAAAATGCTAGTCTCATGGCACTGATCCCGTTTTCATTGGGGCTTCTCATAGCTGCCCAGTCTTCTGTAAGTGTGTGTTATTTCGCCTAATAGTGGGATTCAGGCTCCTTGTGTGCCTGCAGTTCATCGGTATGATTAACTGTCCATGTTTGATGGAGAACTTGCCTTTTTTATATTAGCAATGCAATCTTGGTCAGAAGAGTCCCGATTCTAAATCAGTATGGATGAAATCTTCTTTCCTTTATCTTCCTCTTAAACGAACCCTTCAGATTTAGTGTGAAAAACGCTAACCCTAATGCTACATATATATTTTTTTGTTTGCACAAATGTGTGTTATATGGTTGTTTTTGGTCTCCGTAACACACAGCCTTCTCCAAGTTGTTTGAGAGCACTTCTTGTTTTATCCTTACTTCTATCTATTAATTAATGCTATCAAATTCAGCATTACAGGAGTGATACAATAATGGATTCTGTTTACCCGTGTGCCAACAGTTTGTCAGTGTGATTTGCTGCCCAGCGCCTGATGCTCAACGTGCCCTACATGGCTGATGTCCTTGGTGTCCAGGCTCTAAATTAGACTCTGTGATGCCTGCTCTGATGCTGTGATGCCTCTGATAAATATCTGAGCAAATGTCAATATACATTTGGAGGAGAGTTTGAGTCATCTGCTGATACAAACCTTTCTTTTTATATTTTATATTTCGCGCTCACGATGGGTGTTTTGGCACAGCTGTGTTGTGATTGTTGCAGGTGTAACATAAAAGCAGAGAAGACTCCTCCCTGGATTTCCCCTTCGTGCAGCCGATGACTGTTAAACTATGTAATGTCTCCCCCTAGTGGTCACATATTTAAAGACAGGAGGAGAGCCAATAGATACAGATATGATTTGATAAATGAAAAATGGTTGATTTCAAGGTTTTTATCTCTTATTTATTCATCTGCATGTTTCAATGCATTGGAAACGGCTCAGATTAACCCCACTGGAAATAGGAATTTTACCAAATCTAGATACATTCCGAGAAAACAGCTATTACAATTATGGAACATATACTTAAAGAAATAATTTTGTATCAAATATTTATCTAAATAGTTTAAATATGTGCTGTTATAAAGTAACAAACAGACTGCAACATTTGTAAGAATGTATCAGAATGATGCAAGTCCATGTTCAAGGATACAAAGGCTATTATAACAAAGTATTCCTCTTGCTACCTATATATCTCCACATGGTGATGTCTCTCAGCCAAGCTGAACAATACATATTTATTGAATTATATTTTGATGCTAAATTTAATTTTAACTTCAATAAACTCAAAATATAAAATCCATCTCATCCGGTAATCTCCTTCATTTAGTGCCTTTTTAGAATGATTTCTGGTCTGTATTTTGTGACATTATGTAATGTAGTCTAAACAAAAGTCCTGTGCAGTTTGCAATAAATTCAGTTTCATCAATGTTCACTATTATACTTGCAGTGGTATGTGCTGTACACATAAAGCCATGGTCTCAATATAAGGCCTTGGTTACATTTTCATAATACTACCGTATTTATGTCTTTTCATTCTTGAATTAATTTGGTAATTAGTACTGCTCGATCGTGCATGGCATAATGAAGCTGTAGCACATCTCTGGAGGACTGAAGAGTCTCATTGAATTGTCCTCCTAATAACTGCAGTGCTGGAAATAACATGATAATAGGATCACATTTTAAATAATCTCGTGATGGGTTTGGAGGCATGGCTGCTGTTGCTCAAATAGCACTTGATTCATAATTAAATAAGAGAAAACTCACTGCCTTCCATTTGTACCCCACATTGTCTCAAAAGGGATTAAACTCAATATTAACATTTGTTGTGCGGTTGGTGTTGGTTTTAAACACACAGCACAAAAAAAGCAGCCCTGCTAAGTTGAATTTGTGCGTCTTGTTGAGTTCTCGTACCAAAACATCTATTAAAATCGCTGTGCAACCAGCTTCCATTGAGTGTAAAGCAGACCTGAAGACCATGTGACGTGGACACAGTTTTACAATTAGCGATGGACAGCATCAATGGAGATTATTGGACCAGCGGTTTGTCTTTGTCAATTAGTCTTTGCACCCTAAGGCCAGCAATCGTTTGTTTTGACCCTTCTGTACAGTGCCCCTTAGTACAAAGAGTTATAGTAGATTTACTGCAATTTAGGGTTAGGGTTTTCAATTGTTTTATATATACACTGTTTACCCCACATTAACATTTACTGGAAGTAACAGTGAACCGGTGAATCTGAGGACACCACAGATCTGCTTTTTTTCCCTCTCCGTCAGCGCTTCAGATTCTTCTCTTGATCGCACAATGCCTCCTCAGGTCTGCTCTCACTACTTCCTTATGCATAAGCAGCACCATGCCGCCACCGCCAAGAGCCTGTTGATGTGTCTGTGTTGGCTAATGCTCACTCTCAGGAAGAACCCAAGCTGAGCATTCAGTATTTATGCAGGTTGATGAGGAAACACTGTCAGCTACTTTCTGTGGATGACTTCCTGCTGCATCTGTTCTAGTCTGGTGAAGGGTGAGTTCACTTTAGTTTGAATATGAAAGTATTGTTTATTCTTAGCTGGTGCATGCTGATACAGATTCTGTGGATGGCAATGTGGATCTTTGGGTTGTCCGTTCCACCATTTCGCTCTTGGCTGAAATATCTCAAAAATAATGAGATTGATTGCTCGGTAATTGATGTTCCCCAGAGGATGAACCCTAATTACTTTGGTGATGTCCTGACATTTTCTCAATGCACGTCAATGGGTTGACTATTAGATTCAAGAGTGAAATGTGTAAGTAATATTGACATTTCTAATACCAGATACCCATTTCTAATACCAGATACCCATTCCCATCAGCTTCATCTGTACTCGTTGATCAGTAGTAATTTGCAAATGTATTGGTATTGTCACCGTGAGCATTTTAGCAAGCTTATATTAGCATTAGGCACTCTAAACTGTATGCTAAATATTATAAATACTGTATGAAAAACTCCTACAGTACTTGCTGAAAGGGCTCTGGCTGATGTTTTTAACAGCTTGAATTACCTCAAGAATTATTTAGCACAGCACCTGTATAAATCATGTGTTTGACCAATCCTGGACAGCGCTGTAGGGGTGAGACTGGTTGTAAATAAACTAGAAGTGACATAGTGCAGAATAGAGTTATGCATTGTTTCCGGAAAGTGCAGAAAAAAGCTCTAAACCTGACACATGGTTGAGGAAAACATACTTTATTGATGGAATTTTGTCGCTCTTTTTACACAGGTCTGAATTACACATGCACAAACGGGACTGATACTCATGCCTTAATGGAGCGAGGTGGCTCACGCTCTCAAATTTAGCTCATACACACAGAGGGATACAAACAGGGACAGGTTGAAAATGTGTTTCCAACCAGGGCAATGATAATACAAACTAATAAGGAAGCGAACCATCGCTTGCACAAATGTAAAAAAAACATTACATTAGTAAAAAAGAAAGCCTTAAATCCAGAATATCAGACTATCCAAGCTCCATGCTATGAATCGCCTGAGTTTGTGCTCACATTTTCTCACTTTTCAACAGCTCTTTTTTTACTTTATAAGAACACTCTTCCAGATGATATGTCAGACTTTGATGTGTCAGACTTATTTAAGGATATGGCTTTAAGTACTTTATGAGCTATAAAGGCAGTGGCGATGCATTTAGCCCTGTAGAGCAGTGAGAAGCTTGACCTTTATGTTGCTTCTATTCACCTTCCGGAAAGGGTAATAACACTTATTTAAAAAGCTTTATGCATTTGATAATTGTTCTTTTAACTGTAACATGGTCCTCTTTATGCTAATTGCACCTTTTTTTATTAACTTACATTTCTCCTATAGTCATCCTTCTTCCTTCCCGACTTCGCTATGAGAGCATTTTGTGATCAATGGAAATGCTACTGGCACTTTAGTAGGAACCTTTTGCCCTTTTACTACTATGGGCCTTTTTGTGAGGCTGTGTTGCACTTGACCTTGAGCTTCCAGTCGATAAGTGCATCAGCAACAATGCTGATCATGGTACCTTTACTGGATTATGGCTCAGACCAAAGAGGCCTCATGCATAAACAGTGTTGTATTTTTTATCACCTCCTAAATAAGGAATTCAAAAATGTATTATTACATATTTACGTGGCCTAAGAAGGTGCAGTCAATATTTGTGAACATGAGCTTCTCTCAGTCAGAGCCACACACCAGAGAAGTCTCACGCTTATGATGTCATCAATTATAAAGTCTGGAGATGCTCCAGAATATTAATGGGAGGCTGAATTTGTGAACTCTCATTGTGTATAGCTAAACAAAGCTTTATTATATTGTAATTTCTCTGAACCAGAAACAATATATAGGCCTACTTCGAACATTTTCCTGGGTTCTCTCAGTTTTGCCTATAATTTCCCCCCCAATTCTCTACGGAGACGTTCCAGACTTAAACTGGTTGACATCACCATTTTTAGATGTAGCACTCTGTCACACAGTTTTGGGATGTGTTCATGTTTACTAATATATGTTGACTGTCTTATTATACCATAACAATTGTGACATTTTTAAAGATCCCTTCATGTTTTTTTGCACAGACAGTGCTTTACAGATAACTTCAATTAAAGCAGTATCATATCTACTTGTTATAATTAGGCATAGTATTGAACATATGAATCCACATTCCCTGTCATATTCCCACCTGCTCCTCTGCCACCACATGACTGCTGATGTCAGACAAGAGTCAAGGCTGGGAACCTGTAGACAAAATGGTGCGTCCGTCCAGCAGAGTGAGCAAGTGTGAGATATATAGTGAGGAAAGAATAAGGGGGGGGAGAAGGGAAAAACAAACAATTAAACATATGATTAACAAGAAACACACAGCCTTTCCTCTTATAGCCCTGTTTTGTGTACTTTTACAGCATATGTATTTATGGAGTTCAGCAGCCATAGAGAAATTAGCCTCTGTATTCACCGGGGTCCTCCCACCCTCTGTCTTGTTCTCTAATCCGCCCACATGTATCGTCTGAGGAAAAAGGTGACGCTCCTCCAAACGAACAGAGAGGCACTGAGAGGGAAAGGCAATGAGAGAGGTGTCTACAGGCTCCATTGAAACATTTGCAAGAGGAAGAGCTGAATGGTAGCTACACCCTGCGCCTGGAAGCGTAGAGACACTGTAACAAAGGCTGCCAATTATCTTTTTTTTGCAATAACAAAGAGGTGGGAGAGGGGGCTTTGAAATCGAGGGAAACAGCAAAAAACATATTTCAGGGGGACTTCTACATAATTTCACCCGAAAGACTCGTCCCTTTTGCCATCATCAGCATGCCATAAGCTATAAGTAA
Organism: Notothenia coriiceps; assembly: GCF_000735185.1. Classification (NCBI taxonomy): domain Eukaryota; kingdom Metazoa; phylum Chordata; class Actinopteri; order Perciformes; family Nototheniidae; genus Notothenia; species Notothenia coriiceps. The sequence goes on from NW_011369523.1 coordinate 46,379, forward strand.
CATACGGCAATAACGGTGCCAATACGAGATTTTTTTGCGACAGACGCGCGCAATCCTATTTTGATTTATTCTTATCGTGGGGAGAAAGAAAACAGACCAGCTGAATGCCTGCGAGAATCTGGATACTCTGTGAAATCATAAGAAAAAAGCGATCTAACAAAGACAACTACATTGTGATTGATCTTTAAGCTTGATGTGCGCGTCTCTGCACGCACTCGAAACGAACCTGAACCAAAAGCAAGTGAGTATTATCCGTGTCTGTGTATATGTCTGTATTTTGGTGGCTATATTATGCGTTATCCGTCTAATAATAGAGCATTTATTGGCCAGCTCTGAAAGAAGCAAGAAAAAAGCGTCTAGCCTACATTCAACAAGTATCGTTTTATCTGCGATTAATTCTTCCTTCTAACCTGTTTGTGTTATGATCCGGAGGAAACAGAATGTGTGAAAGATGTTCAAATGATATTCATAAACCTCTATACTGTGTTTGTATTGCTATTTCTAGCTGCTTTTACACAAAGAGAGCCGCACTTTTACACAGTCAGATGTCATTTATCCACTCACATGACGCCTAAAAATGTCATTTTATAACATTCCCTTATTGCACAAATTGTGGGTGTTTCCCCATCTACACCACTAGATCAGAGCAGTTTCATGCCTCTGAGGTGTGTGTGTGTGTGTGTGTGTGTGTGTGTGTGTGTGTGTGTGTGTGTGTGTGTGTGTGTGTGTGTGTGTGTGTGTGTGTGTGTGTGTGTGTGTGTGTGTGTGTGTGTGTGTGTGTGTGTGTGTGTGTGTGTGTGTGTGTGTGTGTGTGTGTGTGTGTGTGTGTGTGTGTGTGTGTGTGTGTGTGTGTGTGTGTGTGTGTGTGTGTGTGTGTGTGTGCATTCCTCCTGGCATCATTGTCTCTGTGTGAGCCACTGTTTCTGTCTGTGTGTATTGCTTTGTGCATTTGTGGGCATGCATTTGTTTTACTTGCATGTGCCAGCAGTGTTTGTGTTTGTGGCGTGGCAGCACTATGGTAAGGGTCAAGGCCTGAAATGGAGGTTTGATAAAGAAGCCATAAGAGGGACTGACACAAACACACACATATACACACACACACATGAGAAAAGGTGTGAGGAAGAGATGAGCAGTCGAGCAGCACCACAGGAAGGACATAGTGTCCAGGAAGTCTATGGGGGCAGTTACATGTCTAGACGGGGTCTTTCTCCCTACAACCCCCCACCACCACATCAACATCCCCCTGCATCACACAAAGTAGTTTCATAATGCCTCTTCTTCCTTCACTTTTCCAGCATATGCATTTCCTTTTTTTCCCTTCTGTCTCCAGCATGCTTTCCCCCTGATGGGAACTCTCTTCCTCCATTTGCTTTCTCTCTCCTCAATCTTGCATTATGAATCTACAGCTGGCGCTATTTTTAGATCGAGGGTAACCCAGAAAACACCCATTTGATTTCAGCAACAAAAAAAGAAGCCTCCCCAGTAGTGACAGTGGCATGCTGTCAGTGGGTGTCATTGGTATTGTAGCGATGGGGCTTCAAAAAAGGAGGGTGCTGGTGTTGAAGCAACAGAGGGGGGAATAAATCTATTTTGAGGTTGTGATTGAATTACGCATCTGTCGTGTCCTGGGTTTGTGTGTGTTCTTGCTTCTGACCCTTCCTCTCTCATTGTGCGTGCTGGTTCCTCTCCCCTCTCACGTGTTCATGCCCAGCTTTCAAACAACTTTTCCCCCTGTGTCTTTTGAACTAATCCATCACCTGATCCAGCTGACTCAGCGATTGTAATCCTTGACCTTGAAACTCACCTCAAGCTCACCTCTCGTCTCCGTTTTTCCTTGTCCTCCTCTTTTTACTTCCTCAAGTTCAAGCCCAACTTCTCTCCTAATCGGTGACTTCCCGTAGCCCTCCTCTTTGTCTAATCGGCCGTGCACAGGTCAGGAGTCAGTAATGCTTATTCCCCCGTCCCATTTGTCTTGCCCTCGGAGCCACATCATTGCACTGCAGGATAATGACGGTCCTAATCATGCTGGGAGGGCGGCATTATTAATTAGTAGCAGGCAGGTTTAAATGATATAAGAGAGTAGAGAGGTGCGGAGGTTAAAGCCATGTGCTCCTGCTGCCAATCCTCCAAGAACACTGAATACTGAGGGATAATAGCTGGGATTCATCCATGTCCAATAATAGCCTTCCTTCCCAACATGAAACATTATATCATTGATTTTTTTTCCTGCACTCAGTGTTGTTTTTGGATTTTCCTGACCTCTCCTAAACCAATCACTGGTCCTAGAAGGTAGCCTTGCCTCCTTCTAGGACCAGTGGAGTCTCATACAGTGGGTAAATCTATCCACATAATCTCAACACTCATTCTCCTGTTGGCAGGACTGATTGTAGTCATGGACCCTGGCTGAGCTTTCAGAGCTCTATTACAGGCTTCATTTCTGCCAGCCTATTCCTGAAAATGGCCTTATGTATTAATCATCCCCAGCCAGCTAAAAGGAGCAATCCAGGGTCACATGACTCTTTTATTTCTCCTAAAGTAGAAAAAAAGTGTTGCGAGAGGGTGATAGCAGATTCTGGATGGAGATGCAGATAGGGAGGGGGGGGTGACCAATATGCACCAAACCCCCAGGGGAGTGTTGTTGCTGAAGTATGTGTGGCTTGGTCAGCCCGAGGAGATCTCCACGCTGGTGTTGCTTGGAGTAAAGGAGCTGCCATTTCCCTTTCTACTTGCTTAATTGATTGGCTACTTAATTCATGTTTTGAGAATTGGACACTGGTGAGCTTTGTCATAAGGAGAAAGTGTTTGTTCTCCTGTGTGTGCATAACCAGATTTAGGAATACTGGCTCACTGTATGACCTCACTCTCTGTTTTTCTTTGCAAACGCACCCTTTTTGTTAGCTCCATCCATTCATGATATTCTATAAAAAAATGTGTATCATTCACTTCACACTTCACACGCCTCCTACCTCTCCCCAGCATCCTCACACACTGCACACACCAGAATCCTAGTTACACTGTGAGGCTCAATGATAATTTGAGGGGGGGGGGGAGGACACTGTGTGGTGTGACGCCGCACTAAAGGGGAGGTGGCCGCAGTGATTCCACGGCGATGCAGTGCCTCACTTTCTCCTGTTGGGGTCTCCTCAATACTGGGGATTGAGAACGAGAGAGGAGAAGAGAGGAGAGGGAAGATCAGGTAGAGATGAGGGGGAGAGGAATGAGGAAAGGAGGGAGGGAGGAAGGGGGGTGATATGGGTGGAACAGCGTGAAGCCTTGTGGTTACATCCTTTGATGAGGTAGCGGGTGGGAAAAAATGGCTGCGCACCAGAAACACATACGTAATTCTTGCTATCTCTCTTTCTCTCTTAAACACACACACACACACACACACACACACACACACACACACACACACACACACACACACACACACACACACACACACACACACACACACACCCACACACACACACACACACACACACACACANTACTACACACACACACACACTACACTCACACTACACACTACACACACACACTACTACTACACACTACCACTACACTACTACACACTACACACACACACACACACACACACACACACACACACACACACACACACACACACCTCTCTCTTTATCAATCCACTGTTTCCATTCCTCTTATTAGTATTGCAGACCATCTCCAGCCCCTCCTCCTCCTGCTACACCTTGACAGCCATTCAGGTGCTCTCCTGAGCCACTGCAAGGTCTTTTTTTGTCTTCTCCGTCTCCTCCCCCCACCTTTTTTTTTCTCCCCTCTTTCATTTTCCCCAGGGTTGCTCATTCTCCTCTACCTTTCCTTTCACTTTCTCTCCCTGTCTGTCTATTCTCAACCCTCATTCTCCATCTCTTCTCCCCCCTCTGTGATTGGTAAATGTTTTTTGTTTTTTTTAGCTTTTTCCACCAACTGCTGGGTCTGTTCCACATAGTCAGCACTCCTCCAAATGTCCTCCCTTGCCTTCTCCTTCTGTCTCTCCCTCTCTAGTGTGCGCTCTCCTCCCATCCCCCCGGTTACTGCTGCTGGTACCTCACAGTCAATACATCCCATAATCCCGTGCTCCCTCCCCCTTCTTGCTGCAGTGTTTCTGCTAATATATATTAGCGTCAGTGCAGCCCTCGTGCAAATGCCACGCGCACACTCTTTCTTTCTATCTGCCCCTTTCTCTCCATCCATCCTCCACTGCAGAAATCATCTATCTCCCTAAAGGGCTCATCACCAAAGAGCCTTATCTCTGCCTTGATTTGCTTTTCTTAGGCTGTTTTGTTGCAGCCAGGTGAGTGTGTGTTTGTATGCGTCTTCCTCCCTCCCTCCCTCCCCTCCTCTTTCCCCGTGTGTGTGTGTGTGCAGTGGTGAGGCAGTAGTAGCAGGGTGGCGCAGGACACGGCGGCCAAGGCAGGAAATGCTGCAGGAGAGAGAAACAGAGGTGCTGCTGGAGATTGTTCCTCCTCTCCCCCTTACCTCCCCTCCCACTTTCCCCCTCAGCCCCTTCCTCATGCTTCTTCCTCCACCGCTCTGTGCTCTTTTTTAATCTCTCCGCTGGATCTCAACTTCCTTCCTCCATTTTGCAGCACCTTCTTTAGCCTCCCCCCCCTTCTCTCTGGTGTCTTTGTTTTTTTTCAAGCAATTGCACTCCTGACAGTGATTCAAGTGCTGAGGCTGGCTCTTAAATAGATGTGCTTACTTCCACGGTTTTAAGCTGAAACCCTCAAACTGCGCACTGAAATGCAGCTCCAAAGCACTAAACTGAAATGCAGCTCCAAAGCACTAAACTGAAATGCAGCTCCAAAGCACTAAACTGAAATGCAGCTCCAAAGCACTAAACTGAAATGCAGCTCCAAAGCACTAAACTGAAATGCCCTGAGCTAATCAGGATCAGGTCATGTTCACAACTCTCACTCAAACTTTAAAATGGATATGATATCTTCTCAGCATAGGCAAGAATATTCCATATCCAAATCAACCCCAAATGAGTTTTAAAAGTAACACTTAAGTACATTTAAAAAAATCAATACACTCACCCCACATGACTCAGGGGGAACACAAAGGCATTTAACCGCAGTTATAGACTTGTGGCTGTCTGCGTATAAAATATGCAGCAGTTCAACCAGTAAACTACAGCTGCCCGTGAAGTAGAAATAAGAGGCACGAGGGAGTTGCAAAGTGAAGCCAAAAAAAAGTAATCCGAGGTATAAAAGTTCCACGGCTGCGATCTTAGGAGTTGGTTGTGGAGAGTTAAGTGTCCTGTTAGAGTCCCAGGGAGAGAGCGCTGCTGTCCATGGTGCTGAAATATAAGCAGTCCCCGCTGGAAAGACCCACAGGATGGAGATACACTCTGCCTGCCTGACTGACTGCCAAACTGTTTTAAATCTGACTGCAAGTTATTACTTTCCTTATTCAACTAAACGAGTCCTGTTTTCTCTTGTAGTTGTAAAGATGAGACTGTGCTGCTTGAGCAGAATGATGCAGTACGACTCTAAAACTCATGAGTGCAGGGTTTTTTTTTGTCGAGCAAGCAGATTTGATGGTCCTGCCGCAAGCATCGCAAGCACTTTGAATATTTGATAAAAAGTAGAAGTATAAGGTTCAGTTTCCGGATTTTTCGAACCTGCAGTACATCCATTTGAGTTTTTTTCGAGAGCTGGGCATTGTATAAAACATTTTTTGCTCTGATGTTTCCAAACTCTGACTGCAGTCCGATGCAATAGCCTTGGTCGTAGTAGATCTTACCTGAGATGTTGTTAAGTCCAGGAACTTCAAAAGTGAAAAAAATATAGTTTGTACCCAAAAAAAAATAGTTTATACCAAAAACAATCAGAAAAAAAAAAAGAAGAAAATCTGAAAAAAAGATACTTAATGTCAACAGAAGATCTGAAGAAAAAGAGAACCGGACAACTTTTCCATGAACCAAAAGTTGTTTCTTCAGATGAAATGAGCAAAACAACAGAGACAAAAACACAAGTAACATGAAAGAAAAAGAAATGCTGCAGTGTCCTACATGCAGGGAGAACAAGTCTGGGGGGAGAGCGCTGAAGAGAGTTGACCCAAAGTGAAGGAAGCTTACTTTGGGATGGGGAAAAAGAATGGGACAGGAGGATGAGTGAAGCAAAAGAGGGGAGAAATAAAAGAAAAATGCATAAGAGTGAAATGCAGAATAGGAATATGGAAAAAGGGGGGGGGGAGGAAGAGAGGAGAAGAATGAGAGAGGGGCACTGGATGGGAATAGGACCGTGTGGTGAGAGGAGGGAGAAATGAAGCCTTGATTCCGCTCCTTCAATGAAATGTGATTCCTTTATGCGGAATATGAGAGCGAGCGAGGAAGAGAAAGTGAGGGAGAGAGAGAGAGAGAGAGAGTAGTAGGATGGAGAGGGGGAGGGCCAGTGAGAGCTCGCAGGGGAGGAGGGGGAAGGAGGAGGAGAGTGGTGCATTTCTTTGAATAGAGAAAAAGGTTAACAACATAGATGTGGCGCGTGTACGGGCTTGCTGTGAACGCGTGCCTGTTGTGAAGCACCGAGACCCCCCCCCCACACACACACACACACCCCCCGGATGGTAACACAGCTCGCGGGCGGATCATTTGACCTCACTGGGAGAAGGAGATGAGGGAGAGAGCAAATAACTCTGGCTTTTTACTGCAGCAGAATTCATTCACTTTTATAGTGCACTCTCCTTTTCTATGCTCTTCCTCCTCCCCCCTCTGCTCTCTCTCTCTTCAACCCCCTTCCTCCATCAATAGGGGAGAGACACTAGCTGCTCACTGCAGGGAGAGTGAGTGTCACTTTCTGTTCCTCCACATCTCTCACTCTTTGGATCTTTATGTCATCCAATCTTCAGGTCTTTCTCTGAGCATGCTTGTTTTCCTGATTGTCCTGTCCTTTTCGATCCTACCATTAAACATCTGATTTATGGCCTTCCTCTCTCTTTCTGTCACCCTCTACCTCTACATGTCTTTACACACACACACACACACACACACACACACACACACACACACACACACACACACACACACACACACACACACACACACACACACACACACACACACACACACACACACACACACACACACACACACACACACACACACACAAATACGGAGACAGTGCATAGGAGAAGTGGCAGAGAAAGCATTGCCATAATTGTGCATCGCATGAATCTCGGTGCGGTCGGAGGGGGCTGCAGCAGTGTGTGTAGCACGTACATAGGCTGATTGAGGAGATCTAACATTAGTACGGACACCACACTCTCGGGAGGCAATTAACAAACACACACACACGCTCATACTCACAAACACACACACGTTGCTGCGCCACCATACGTCAGAGAGGCATCCTTGGGAAAAAGGGGGGGGGGGAAACAACCAGTGAGATGGAGACCCATGTTCCCCCTTATCCTCATCTTTCTGTCACTCTTCCTTCCTCACACACTCTTAGGCAAATGAGGGATGGTTGCAGGTGGGGAGGGATGGAGGGGAAGGGAAGGGGGGAGGCTGATCAAGTCTGAAAGTGGCCCAATTAGGGAGAGGATTTGAATGAACACTGACATGACCATCGACCAGATCAATTCAGACATAGTTTAAGGGAAAGCATGGAATAAAGGATGGAAATTGATTGGAGTCACTTCCAAAGCACCATTTGTAGCCCAGCATGCACAAGACGCCCCTTCGCCCCCTCCAAATCGGACAACAAGTGTCTGTATTTGGTTCTTACCAAGAAGATAGAAATGGGAAAACAGTCTGGTTCTGTATTTAAAAAACAAAACAACTAAAGGATGTTTACCATTTCATGTGGCAGACTATTTCCCCCTCCAAATCGGACAACAAGTGTCTGTATTTGGTTCTTACCAAGAAGATAGAAATGGGAAAACAGTCTGGTTCTGTATTTAAAAAACAAAACAACTAAAGGATGTTTACCATTTCATGTGGCAGACTATTTCCCCCTCCAAATCGGACAACAAGTGTCTGTATTTGGTTCATTTTGGGGAAGCATGCACAATGTTTTGCACAAGGAGGGCACTTGTCGTTGTCAACCATCTCCTGACAAAGGACCATTTGTAGCATGTACAAGATGCACCTTTGTCCCCTTCAAATTTCGGGGAAGCAGCACAACGAGAGCCCCTCTCCCCGAAGGTCATGACTTCTGCTTCATGCTTTACATTTTCTACAGTATTTAGAACTGTGATAAACACAGATGTGATCTCGGGAGAAGTCACTGTTGAGTACAAGAACATTGAAATAAATACACACACACACGCGCACACACGCGCACACACACACACACACACACACACACACACACACACTGTGGTTTCAACATCAGCCTGTCAGGGTGCTGACTCATAACTTTGTCCACCTGCTGCCATCTGTGCCACCCTAATAAGTTGAGGGTATCTTTCTGCTGTGTCAAAAACTACTTTGCCACCCCTCATATTCCCCCCCCTCTCACTGCACCTGCACAATGTCGTTTTCCATCAGCTGATTATCAAGGGACTAATTGCACATACAGCTGGCATTACAGCGTGATTGTTAATGTGTATTGCAATGTTGATAATCCACGTCTATGTCTCCCTTCTGCTAACATTTCTGCCCTTTTTCTCTCCCCGCAGACTCCTCAGACTCCTCCCTCCTCCTCCCTTCGGTTTCTCTCATCCTCTCCCTCCCCCCCGGTCCTCTATGCTCAGTTCGGTGTGTGTATCCTCTTATAAAGGGCGCAAGGGTGGGAACAAGTCGTCCAACAAAGCATGTTACAGCGCAGACATGACTTGTCCGTCGGAAAGCGAGAAAATCGTGATAAACTGCGGGGGGGTGCGGCATGAGACTTACCGGAGCACCCTAAAAACGCTGCCTGGCACCCGCTTATCGTGGCTCACCGAGCCGGACGCGTTCAGCAACTTCGACTACGACCCCAAATTAGACGAGTTCTTCTTCGACCGCCACCCGTCAGTGTTTTCCTTCATCCTCAACTATTACCGCACCGGGAAGTTGCACTGTCCCAACGATGTGTGCGGTCCCTTGTTCGAGGAGGAGCTGGCTTTCTGGGGCATCGATGAGACAGATGTGGAGGCGTGTTGCTGGATGAATTACCGGCAGCACCGGGATGCGGAGGAGGCGCTGGACAGCTTCGAGAATCCAGAACCGGACGCCCCGGACGACGAGCCCGCGCTGAGCGGTCCGGACGGGGACTTGAGAAGACTGTGCATGCAGGAGGACGCGAGGAGAGCGGGCTGGTGGAAAACCTGGCAGCCCCGAATATGGGCTCTGTTTGAAGACCCGTACTCCTCCAAATATGCCAGGGTGAGTTCCCCACGTCTCTCCTGCAACTTGTTAATGTGCTGTTGCATCTTCTGCATCATGGTGTCTGCTTGGGTCATGATAAGTTTTTTAAGCTTTGTGTTTTTAACGTGCTGTCCACATTATCATTGAAACCAGTCCTCCATAATTAATTACAGTCTGACTGTAGACATGTGTGTACTCCCTGAAGGGATAACTTGCATTAAATGGATATGGACTTACTGATATTGAATAATTAATGCTGATAGCATAAGGAAAATGGAAAATGGTATGGCAGCTATGGGAACTGTTTGATATAACTACCAGAGATGTTGTCAAACACATCACCTCCATGTCTTTTACTTGATGTATCACCTGTTTCAGAGAGCTGGCTTCACACTGAATACCGTTTTTATTGCCATCATAATTCCTATGCTTCTTGAGGTTTGATACATATCTGCCTCTGAAACGCGGCATCCGCTGCGCCTGCTGCATCCAAACGTCTTCATTAAGTCATATTTGTCCGTTTACGATGCACATCAATGCGCCGTATTTCATGGGAGTCTTATTTATTGTATCACTGCACTGAAGCTGCTCATACGACACCGATTCGTCAGTGTTGAAATGCATGTCTCTCCCCACATTTGTCCTTGGTATTGCTGGAGCCTGCTGGGCTGTTTTTTTGTCTTTCTCCCATTTCCCATTTGATAGCTTTTACGCTTTATTGCTCTTACGCACAACTTGATTCTATTTTGGATTACCCTGTTATTGTTTTCATGTAAATAATAAATAATTCACCTTCCAAAAGCAGACGTTTGATGGCATTTGATCATACAGGTGTACGAGTAACAAGTACCCCTTACTGTGGTTTTGATCCGTGTTACATGAAAACAGTAACAGTGGGCTTCTGTTTTATTTTTCTAAGACCCTCTAGTTACAGGTGAATCCAGCTGCTTGATCACAACTGCTTTGATTTGTGTTTTAGTGATGAGTAGTTTGATCATCCCTGTCTTTCCCCCCTGTCTGTGCTTTTGTTGGTAGTGTTTTGCTGTAATTGAGGGTGTGTGAGGACCCATAGATTGTGTAAATGCATGCAGTCTGTTGCTGCACATGCAACACCAGACAGTCAGCAGACACCTGCAGTGGCAAACTCATACCATCAGGCTGAAATTAGCTGTGGAAATGCACACTCCGCAACACTTACTGTATCTAGAATGACAGATAAAGACAATATAGCTGCACCCACGGGCTCCTTCACACACTGGCACCAGGTATAGGTCTGCATACCTGGATTCAGTTCCGTCTGAAGGAAGGGGAAAGTGACAGACAGTCTGCTTTAAGCCACCTGATCCACCTCCCTGGACTTGGGATAAGGCAGGAAGTCTTATCAAAGTGTCACTCCCTTCCCAATCAGATTGATTCTCTCACCTTCCCACCCCTCCTACCTCATGCAACAAAACCGCCCTTAGTGTTGCCGTTCTTTGCACAATGTCCACATGTTGCGTTAGGGGGAGACGCCTTCGGGTCTGCATTTTGAAATCACATCAGCTATAGGAGAAGTCAAGCAAAAAAAGATTCTTTATTCTGTAAACAGGATTGGATTGTGTGCTGAATTCTTGAATATCATGAGGTGGAAGCATTGCCATACCTCAGATTGAAGATACTGTACCTGCTGCCGGTAGCTGCTGGAACGCATTATGTAATGATGAGTTTTACATCACTGGTGGTTAAGATCTCATGAATGGTTCATTAAGTGTGATGCTTTCACATAGAGGTTTTTGTGACGTTGAGGTTATGCAGAGTACAGGGCAGGTAGAATGTGGGATTCATTTCAATGGCTGCACAACAGCAGCTCTATTTATGGGTTGGCACAGCCCCATTCCTCTCTGTAGGTTTCATATGCCAGTGATATACGTCAAACAGCTTTGTGACCCAGATCATTATTTTTTATCCTCCACCCTCTCTCTTTCTAAAAGTATATTGTCCTTAGTGGCAGAACCTTTTGGTCCTTTGTGTCCTGAGAGATGCAAATTATACGTGGAGAGAAAAGAGATGCAGGGAGGCTAGGACAAGGGAAACAACGAGATGCTGATGTGGAAATGCAACGAGACAGATGAGAGAGAGACAGATGGAGGAAGCAGGAGACGAGAGGAAATAAAGGGGAGACGGGAGGAGAGACGTTTAAGGGTTTTTTGTTTGCATGGCTGTGATGTAACGCATCAGCAATCAATGTTTCGATCACAGCGTTCGACACGCATGCAGGGCTTTTTTTTTCCTTCTTTCTCACACCCACCTCCTCCTTCTCCGCTCATGATCGTGTGAAGCTTCGGTCGTGGATGTGCCGTAGCAGCACAAACATGTACAAACACACACATGCTGGTGTCTGTGCTGGCTTTTCTGCTGCAGTAGACACGGGAGAGAGGAGGGAGGAAGAGGAAAGAGGTGGAATGGGGTGGGAGTGTGAGTGTGAGAGACGGAGCGAGGGAAATGGAGAAGGGGTGAGATAGTGGTGAGGAAAATATGGGAAAGGGACTGAAAGGTAGCATATAGAGAGACACGGAGGGAGAAGGAGAAAGGCGAAGAGGGATATTGAGATGAACGGGGAGGAGGTGACAGCCACAGGAGAAAGACGATGCGTGATGGGGGTGGGGACCGTTGTCTTTGCATCTTCGATTATTTGTGAAAGCTCGAGCCATCCAATCTTCCTCACCCAGACCCCCGCCTGCCTATTGATTGATAATCAATTGATTATCTTCTCTTTCTGTCTGTTTTTTAAAGACGTTCTCCCTTTCACAATCACCTCTTAAAACCTGATATTGCTCACACCGTACTAAAGCTTTTTCCACTCAGTTCACTCAGTGTCCAAATATATGGACGTAAATGTTCCTGTTTGATGAAGTGTTATACAATACAATTTGCATCTGATTTATTTATTGATGTGTGTGTGGTTGACATAGGTCTTGCAGTGCAGCTCAGACAACATGGAGCTGTTCTATCTTGTTTGACAGATTTTGATCTTCTTACTTACTATTTTAAACTCTAATTTGCCAATTATCCTAATTGAATTCCCAAGGATCCCCCAGTATCAATAGACAATTGGTTTGGTTTTCTTTGTTAATGAACCTTAGATAATCTAATTTAATTGACTCTTGACACTCAGCAGGTTGAGTATGGTGGCAAATGAAAATGAAAAATATATTGTTTAATGATTGGATAGCCAAATAAAAGATTAAAGATGAAATTAAATGGGAGTGTTGGATGATATGGTCAAATATAGGTATAAGAGATATATTTTTTTTACATTGATCAATATCGCTAATCATCAAGATGTATATTTAAAACTATTATAATAATTTTCAATTTACAGTTTTATGGCTATTGTCAGACAGCTGCCATTAAAAAACAGACAGTAATTTGAATTGTTGAAGGCTATTGTCTGATTCAGCCCTTTGCTCTCTTGAGAGGGGATCAAATCATTTAACGGTGCAGCTTTTCTAGACTTAAATGTTATAGAAGCTGTTGATCAAACTCTTTGGCATGAAACGAGTCATTTCGCGGGGTTGTGAAGCTGAAAATGATGTATCCACCATTTCACTATTGCAACAGTAGAGACTGGGTTATGTTACAGCTGAGTCAACGACTCATTGGCTGTTTCTTAATTGTTTTTCTACGTTTCTAGATTTTAAAGATCGTTTTTATCCAGCCTTCGGTACAATTACTGCATGGGAAGCTAAGTAATTCTACTTACCGATTAGTTAACTAACAAATAAACAATTGTTGATTGTTTTGAAAATAGATTTAGGATCAAGGTTAAATAGGCAGAACAAATTATATGCCTGTCAAATACCGATATTTTCGGATTTCCTTTGTATATAGCATATTAAACCAAATAATCATTTCATTGTAAAAAACTGGGAAAAATCTACTACTTTGCAATGTCAAATCTTTTGCTGTCTATCAGCGGTTTCCTATAATGGGGTCCTACTGTCCCACAGATCTAACTTGGTCACTTGTTTTGCACAAAAAGGGCACTTGTCGTTTGTCAACCATCCCCTGACAAAGCACCATTTGTAGCCCAGCATGCACAAGATGCACCTTTGTCCCCTTCAAATCTGAAAGCAAGTGTCTGTGGTTCATTTTGGGTACGCAGCACAATGAGAGCCCCTCTCCCCGAAGGTCATGTCTTCTACTTCATGCTTTACATTTTCTACAGTATTTAGCACTGTGATAAACGCAGATGTGATCCCGGATTAGAAAATCGCTGTTGAGTACAAGAACATTGAAATGAATAGATCATTTGATAGATGTCAGCGAAGATGGCCCAAGGCAGGATCTGACCGTTGTTGCCATTTTTTGTCAGGGACATTTTGTGTAACCTTTTTAAGGGAGAAGACCTTGTGACGAAGAAGATGAGTTCTGTGTGGCTTAAAAGACAAAAGTTAGATTTTTACTTCTCTACATGTTCAATTTATTTATTTACTTTATCTTTATTTATTTATTATTTATTTCTCATTTTTTTCCAAGAGAAACCTGAGACCAAGAAACATTCTCAAGGACACAAACGGGAAAACAGCAACAACACAAACCACACAGAAAACACAAGAACAACAGTTGCAAGAATCATAAAAAAAACACCAGATAATACGGCTTTAAAACCCCCCAGGGGAATGCTAGATTCCCCTGGGGGGTTTTGTGAGATTTAGCTCACAAAACACCTTAATTGTTTTCAATAAAACATACTTTATTTTTTATTTGATTGTGATTAGTATTAGATATATTTTTTCATATTGTAAAAAAGCTTCAATTTGTTTTGCAATTGTGCTTTTTACCCCAGAGCCACCTATATCTTCACGTCCTGTACATCCCCATTCTGTTGGAGCTTAATGGGAACAGTGGTGAAGGTGACCCCTGTAAACACTGGCTCTACGTTGCCTTTGTCCTCTGTTACTATGCTTACCCATAATGCTCCAGGGATGGTTAACATCATAGCTGCTACAATCATTACCTATATTCTTAAAAAAAGGTGCACCCGACCCTAAAACTTCATCAATGACGTCCTTCTACTTCAAAAGTGACTACAAGTTATGTCATGAACCTACGAGCCTCACTAGACTGTCTCTAAGGTCTTTTTTTTTTTTTACATTCAAAGCTTCCATCAGGGTTGTTGAAGAAAGCTTTGCATTTTTAATGACGTCATAACCCTACAAATAAATAAAACATTCTTGAAACAAATTCCTCAATCTGAATAAAGTGTTACATAAATTAAAAACAATCGTGGATTGAAGCAGAACTTTTAGTTGGATAAATGTGTTTTATTTTTTTGGGAAACAATTGAATTACATTTTTTTCAATAAATACTGCCTTTAGAGTTTACAACGACGTATTACACATGATTTAATCTGATGGTTCCTAAACAATCCTTAGCAGCCACCACAACAATATCATTAAAATTGTGCAAGATGAAAAGAACATAATGATAAAGATTCCGATGTAAAATAAATATTCTAAAAGTATTCCATGTTGTTTTCGAATGATGAAAGTGATTGTTGTCCACATCTGACACTAAATTTACTGGACTTCTTTCTGCAGATTGATATCAAAAGTCCCTTGATCCTCCTTAGCAGCGGTCTGTTAGCGACAATTAACAACCTCTGGAATGTTTGAATTGACCAATCAGAATCAAGTATTCAACTAAGCCATGTAATAAAAATAAAACAAGATAATACAAACAGAAATATCTGGTTTCAAGGATAGTTAATGGACATGCAAAAGATTCAGAGCACATGCATTCAAATGTTAATTTTAGAATTTGAGTGTCCCAGTCTTCGCGATGATGTGAAATCAAGGTGATGGCGCTCTTTCAGGAGATGAAAAGTATTACAAAAAATGACATGTAATGTAATTAAATGCATTGAATTAAACGTTTCCGTGGAGGAGTTTTGTATTCGTGCCTCCAAGTTGTTTCCATTGAAACCCCATCCTCGCTGAAAGGCCTATTTCTCACTTCCATTCTTATGCCTCTCCCTGTGGGCTGCATCTGAAAATAGCAAAGAGAGGGAAAGGAGGGCCTTAATTTCATTCGCTGGTGGCAAATCTATTCCTCCATTACTGGTGAGAGGATGAGACTATGTACTTGTATGACCATTCAGCGCATAGGCAATACTTTAGAGAACACTAGTCTGAAAATAGCTGAAGCACTAAACCTCTTGATGGAGGGAAAAAAGGATGGAGGGTGTTCTTAAGTGCCCACCAAGTTTATTAAGGTAAACTGTTTTCCTCGAGCGGTAGCTGCTGGCAGGGGCGTGATAATTAGTCAACCTGCCTCCTGCCTGCAATTGGTAAATGTACCGTGTTCTGTTTCTATTTTCCCTGACAATGTTTTGTACCGCAGGCCTTCTCATGTTGTGATTGCATCATCGAAAGTCACAGTGCCTCTCTTTGCTGCCCGGTAACCCGAGCACTGTCTGTTGGCGATACTTTACTGTATAAATGCTCAATGACCCATAACAAGGGTAGAGAAGTCTGGTAAATAAATGACAAGCATCTTAAAGGGGGTATAAAAACAGAAAAAAAAACGGCAGTATTAAAACAAAACTAGATGTAAATGTGGTCTAATTTAAGTCTATGGTGGATTCAAATTAAGAATTTAACTTAAAAGGCTGTAGTCATAAGTATTACGGTTAAATGGATAACAGTTAAGGACGCATGCATAATTTTATGAGCTTTCATGCTGATGATTAGATAATAGGATTGATACCAATTTTACTTCTGTAAATCATGTATAATACGTGACAACAGCCTAATTCATTTTAGCATGAAGATAGAAATGGGAAAACAGTCTGGTTCTGTATTTAACAAAAAAAACTAAAGGAAGTTTACCATTTCATGTGGCAGACTATTTCATGGCCATGACTAGTAACTCACTGTTGTCATCTGTTAGCCATAGCACAAGAACATTTTCGGAACATAACACACTGTATATTGTACATTTTTGCACAAGATTTGAACTGTTTAATGAGTGAGCGTTAAAGGCCATGTCAGAAGGATATTGATACCGTTGAACCGGGCAAAGCTAGCTTTTTCCAGCTAAGCTAAACAGCTGCCGGCTCCAGCTACTTATTTACTGTACAGAAATGAGAGTGCTATTGATCTTCTCATCTTCACAAGAAAGCCTACTTTCCAAAACAGCAACCATTTGCTTTAAGTATCACATTACGTTCCAGACAGAAGAATTAACATGTTTTGTGATTTTGCTGCAAAAAATGCTTTCCCATCACTCCAAATAACTTTTCCTTCTTCTTCAGTTCCTGTCCTTCCCAGCCAAGGGTGTAACTTTGGTTTGAGAAGTGGGGGGGGCACAAAACAGGGGGTCCTCCCCAATTTAATTCCATTTCCTGCCTTTCTACAAATATATTAGGGACTATAGTGTTGACAAATCCAAGAAAAATGTGTAGTGTATATAATGAGTGTGCACACTTATCTAGTATCCTATCCATGTGAACCTGTTTTATTTGTGATGACTTAACATCCTCTAGGGGGGTCCAGGGGCATGCACCCCCGGGAAGATTTTCTTTCTTTAAATTGAAGCTAAATGCATCAATCTGGTGCACTTTGAGGGCAACATTAAGAGATTTATGGATACAGTTCTCAACAATCATATGAAACAGAACTGTATATATTTCAATAATCAAAAACCATTAGAATATGCTCACAACCAATAACACATAATTGACAAACTCCTCTCTCCTATCTTTATCTTACCTAGTCTGCATTCTTTCTTTTTATTTATGCATATTTGACTAATCACTCCCCTTTCAAGTTTACAACTTTTCAAACCATTGTTAACAATTAACTTTTCTCTGGGTGATAGTTTATGTCTTTGTGCATCACTTCACCGACTTTGGTGTTTTTTGGTGGTGTTGTTGGGTTGCACTGGTGAATTGTTTGTGTAATTGTTTGTCAAGCAGCAGTCACGCCGCCCGGCATGGCGTTCCGTGGCAGCTGCGCAGAAGCTGACTCGCCAACACGCCATCAAGCTCTCTCCACCTGTTGGTGTGTCGGTGGAGGAGTGTGGTCTGGCTGTGGGGGCGGTGGTGGGATATGGCAGAGTTAAATCTGCCTCCCGCATGAATAGTGCAGTGGTTATTTTTTTAGACTGCACGGAGAAAGCTAACCAGCTGGTGGAGAGCGGGCTAGTGATTAAAGGGACGCTGTTACCCGTGCTAACCCTTGTCACTCCAGCTAAAAAAGTCATCCTGACTTACGTTTTATTGAGAAGAATAGAACTTAACAGATTACATTTACGCAACTTACGTCCGGTTTTCATACCCGATTACAGTACGAGCTTGTCCGTTTCGGGGTAACTTGAAGACCAGTCCAATCAAGTACTCTCGGTACCGCTCATTAATAACGTAAATTACCTATGTAGTTCTCGACAAAAAGTTCATTACTAATAAGCAAGTCCATTCAGGTCGTCGTCTTCACGCCGATCCTTCTTTTTCAACCGCCTTACTGCAGTCCAACCAAAAATACAACGAACAAGACAGAAAGTTCCATAGCCTCGAGAGTCGAGTACACTACGTGTCAAAGTTCGCGAAAGATGAACGTAACGTGTCACGTGAACCTACAATCGCCACAGGCCGGAACAAACACAACGAGAACACGGTGACTCCCGTCCCCAAGGATTGGGACCCCCTGCCGGTATCCTAGCCGTCCACCGCGGTCCATTCAGTCTAACCTAAAAATCCACAACACGGATTTAATACAGTACCATTCCCCTGAAAAAATAATTACATTACATATCTAAACAAAACTGTATATTAACATTCACGTTATGTAAACAACACATCAACCAACACACGTGATTTCTCAGGAACAGAGTGTCCACACATCCAGTCTATTTTCTATATATTCTTTAACTACCTCTAACACTTATGTTAAGATATCATCCATCGATCCAATTATCCGTATTTTTGTCACTGTAAAAATATCTAACAAAAAAAGAATTTCTTACTAACACAACGAAGCCGGGCATTTCAGGTATTTGATCCGAAAAGACCTACTTCGCGCTAAAAATTTGACTCAGGTACACAGGTAACGAGCAAAAGTCAACCTAATCAAAACAGATGTAATAAAGGCACCACGACGCCTGTGGTACGTGGCGTCCACGAACCGGCGGAGTGGATTAAAACGGACACGGATCCGCTACACCCCTCCTAAAACTAGACGAGGGAGTGACGAGGAGGGTTCCTTTTACGTCTGTGCAGGATCAAAGTAGTGATTACTAGCGCATACCGTACAGTGCCAACACACCGTAGTGGTTTTGTCTTGAAAACACTGTCGTTCCTACCACACCAGTTCTACATAAATCACAGGCATAAGATAAAACGGTACACACTCCGTAACTAAATTACCCCTCACCTGAGTGTAAAGGAGGAATTACCACCAAGGCCGCCCCGTACGAGGGGGCCTCTACAAAAAAAATTTATAACTTCAATTATTCGTAGCTTACAGACGCACATCAGACAAACCATCTCGTTGATACTCATATCTAGCATAAACTATAAGCTAGCAGATGTTAGATCGCGGTCATAACTTAATTTACTGCATTGTCTAAAAAGAAAAGAATACTACTAAGACTAGTAATTAAGTGAAGGCGAAAATTCTAGACATAAGAACACAACTAATCTATTTGTACTGAACAAAAAAATGACAGTATTATACATCAAATATGCATACTTTTCTCTTTAATCTAACTTCTTAGTAAGAGAATAAAAACTCATTGAATATCTACTAGTATATCCCCACGTAAATGTGAGTGACTCGACTCCAATAGTTTTTCGACGAGTCAGAAGTTCTCTCTCAGAGAGATTTTCGAGAGGGGGGGGGTGGCCGGCGCATGTGTCATTTAAGGTTTTACATTATTTTCGACATATAGCAAAAAAACTAAATAATTTTGATATTAACGTGTGATTTTGGTAATAAAGTTTTTTTCTTGATAAGTGTATTTGGAGACAAAAAATGACTCCGGCCCCGTCAAGTTGAACTAAACGCCCCACCTCACGCGCGTATCAATACCCGCGACTTCCGTTATATCCCGCATCACAGACAATCATATTATATTACTTCTACTATGAAAACAACTAGGTTTTAGCCTTTAACACAACAATACTTTATTTTGTGAAAGATTAAAAAATTAAATAAAAAAATAAAAAACCGGCGGGGGGTAACTAACTAGCGGGATCGTAAACGGATATGACGAATATGGTTCTTCGGCGGGACCGGTCGTGGCCGTCGGCGGCACCCTGTTTCCCTGGACGTCGTCGAGCGGCGCCCACGCCTGGGGTCGTGGTCGCCGGGTCGGCACCTGGTTCCGTTGGCCATCGACCGAGGCGGCGCCCGCGTGCCTGTGGCAGCCCGCCGACGCTCGCACCCCGTGGTGACCGCGCAGTGGTGGTAGAGGCCCGTACGCGCTTAGTCCACAGGGGACGGCCGAGGTGTTGCGTTTTGTAGAGTTTTACAGTCTTCATTGTACCTGTCATATGTTGTTTAGTAGTTAAATTTGAACTTTTCGGTCTAAATTCAAGGGAATAGGGAGGAAGTCCTGGTATCTCGTCGGACAGAGGACTTTCTGGTGTTGCACGAACTCCAACCCTATGTCGAGTCCCCTAGTTGATTTACCCTCTGCGTTCGACGGGCACCAGCTCGGTCGAGAGAGGAGGTTGTTGAGCAAGAGTCTTGCCCCCGT
>NW_011369523.1:66483-146677 GCF_000735185.1 Notothenia coriiceps
ATTGTTGAAACACCTTCTAATCTCCGTTAGCTCCGAGCTAGCACCAGATGCTAACAACAACCCACGTAACTCTCTGTCTCTCTCTCTCTCTCTCTCTGTCTCTCTCTCTCTCTCTCTCTCTCTCTCTCTCNTTTTACACGTTGCTTGACTGCCTGCCCACATATCTGATCCAAACATAGTAACGTGTATTTGGGAAAATAATTATTTAAAGTTATTTAATAATTGTGACATTTATTGTACTTTTTGATGGATGAATGATGCTCAAAATGAGGGGGCAAAGAATACAACTGAGGGGGCAATGCCCCCTTTTGCCCCCTCGTGGTGCCGGGCCCGGACCCGACAGTAAAACTAAACATATCTATAACTAGTTACGTTAGTTTGAGAGGTAATTAAAATAGCTACGTGTGATATTCTAACCTGAAGTGTGTGTTTTGCTCCGCTCACCGCTCCTCCGTGACGATGACCGCTTGAGTACAAAAATAATAATAAACACATTTCAAAAGTGGGGGGCACACAAATGGGATTTTGAAAAGTGGGGGGGGACATGTCCCCCCTGTCCCCAGTGGAAATTACGCCCATGTAAATCCCAGCCATCTTCCTCCTCTGCCTCAGTCCATTTAGCCATGCTGGTTAAGTGCTGAATCAGCGCTCCGCAAGGCTGTACTCACAGTCAATTAGTCGGACCTTGTGGTAAACCCCGGACATTTCGCCTTTATGCTCTAGAATTTGCATCGTGGAGATCTCCCACGGCGCCAGAGCCGACTACAGTTGTGGGAGCCTGAATTATCTAAATGGGGCAAATCTTGTCAAATCACACGAGAGAACAGTGTATTGTGTACTATAGTCGCTCAGGCCACCACATGCACAACCATGTGTGTAAACAAACAAGTACACAGTGTGCTCATAATAAAGGGAGAAAATAGATTTAATTGCATGCTGAATCATGAGTCCCATCGCTGCATTAAGAGAGTCAATAATTCATAAGCAATAATCAGCACAAAGTGTAACTACAGAGAGACTTACTGTGGTACAGAAACACATTTACCCACTCACAACATGCATCTCACATTTGACCCCCTTGAACACCTGGCTGAACATAAATCAGTTTCAGTGCGCTCACCTTTACACACTGGCCCATACTCTGTAAGTGTAGCCGCCCATAAAGCATTCAGCTGAGCACTCGCACTTACAGCACGCTGATAAATCACTTCATGTGACACGCCTCCGCATGTAACCCCGCAGATCGCTCTCACACAGGGCAGCGTCCCAAATACATGCCTTTAATGAAGACATAAACCAACAACGTGAGAGTTCATTAGCTGGCAGATAATATTGCAAGCAAGTTTTCCAATCAGTCATCACATTTATGGAGCAAAATGTGTACATTTAAGATATTTAATATCAGTTTTTTCAGTTTTTAATACAGAAAACTAGGAAAGTTCCCTGAACCAAAGGGGATATGTTCAATTTGCTTTTAATTATCATAACAAAATAACATTTGACATTTAGAAACCAGAACATGATTGGAACTTTTCAGTAGGGCTTCACCTCATTTCCTTAAACTTCCACATATTTTCCCCAATAATTGTTTGGTCTATAAAATGAATAGTTAAAAGTGCCAGTTTCTCAATGTCCATTGTCATCTTAACAAATGTTTAATCATTCCAAAACCCAGCAATATTCAATGATTTTAAATAATAAAACAAAAAAAATTACATTAACGATTAATTGATTACTAAAATAGTTTATAGAGTATTTTTCTACTGATCTGTCGATTGGTTGACTAATCTTTGCAGCTCTATCTCTGTATTAAATGATAACAAAATATAAAAAATGTCTTCAAATAATTAGGGTTACAGAAATAAGGTGGCTGAGCAGTTTGTAATCTTTTGAATTGAAAAAAATACCTAATTTGAGAGCATGTCCAACTTCTTCTAGGGCCGGGACTAAAGGCAAGGCAAGGCAAGTTTATTTATATAGCACCTTTCAACACAAGGCAATTCAAGGTGCTTTACAAAAAATGAAAGACATTACGAAAATGGCATTTAAAATCAGTTATTAAAAAGCAAAGATAATAAAATAAACATTAAAAGAAAAAAAATACATGGATAAAAGTTACAGTGCAGTTTAAGATATGAATGGTTCAATTAAAAGCAGCGGCAAAAAGATAAGTCTTCAGCCTGGATTTAAAAGTAGTCAGAGTTGCAGCGGACCTGCAGGTTTCTGGGAGTTTGTTCCAGATATTTGGAGCATAATAACTGAACGCTGCTTCTCCATGTTTAGTTCTGACTCTGGGGACAGACAGCTGACCAGTCCCTGAAGACCTGAGAGATCTGGATGGTTCATAATTTAGCAGGAGGTCCGAAATGTATTTTGGGCCTAAACCATTCAAAGCTTTATAAACCAGCAGCAGTATTTTGAAATCAATTATTTGACACACAGGAAGCCAGTGTAAAGACTTCAGAACAGGAGTGATCCACTTTCTCAGTGTCAGTGAGGACTCGAGCAGCGGCGTTCTGAATTAGCCGCAGCTTTCTAATAGATTTTTTAGTGAGACCTGTGAAGACACCATTGCAGTAGTCCAGTCTACTGAAGATAAAAGCATGGACAAGTTTTTCCAAATCCTGCTGTGACATTAGTCTTTTAATCCTAGATATATTCTTTAGGTGATAGTAGGCTGATTTGCTAACTGTTTTAATGTGACTGTTGAAGCTCAGGTCAGAGTCCATGACTACACCTAGATTCTAAAGATAATTATTAACAGTTAATCTGCAGATTATCTTCTCAATTGATACATAAACCATAAAGTGATGTTATGAAATTGCTCATGTAATCCATCAAACACTCAAAACCAACTTGCAGTTAACAATCATAAATAAAGCATCACACCCTTATAATGAATAATCTCCATGCAGGATATTTTGCATTTATGTTTGGAAAATGATTTCCTTCTCTCTCCTGAGACAGTTTTCTTGATCAGGCGTTCAGTCGTTACCCTTTGGCACCCAAACAGTCAAAATGTATCGCTGCTCATTCCCTTGGAAAATTACATTGGAGGACGTCACTGGGACAATTCCTGTGTGACCATCTGCTTCCTCGTGATTGTCCCTCCTGTCCAAGTGGCAGTGGAGTGGAGGCAGAGCGAATGACTCCTCTAAATAGAAACATGATCGAGAGAAGTGAGTAACGGTCGGATTTGAGAGTGGATCTGGATGCAAATGTATCAGAATGTCCTATTTGTTGAGATCATTCTCTCAAACTTTCAATTTGTTTCTGTTAAACTTAATGGGCAACTCGACATTGAATGGTTGACAGTTTAATATGTGTAGTGCTCTTGTTTACCAAATAGGCCTTTGTGATTGTCTCATTTGATTTCCTTTTTTTTTATGGTGGGGCTATGAGGTAGATTACAGATTTTGACTGAAGCACAGAGGGAGAGAGGGGGAGGGGGAGGCAATCAATCAAAACAGCTATTAGAACAAGGAAAGCTTTGTTAAACTTGCTTTGCGTGTCTCGAACGATACGAAGATTGAGAAAAACAGGTTGGTAAGGCAAGAAAAAGGGAGGATCTGCTGAAAAGGAAGGGGGGGGGGATGCTGCGTCGCAAAGGACCAATGTACATAGCATGCTGCAGTAATCCGAACCGAATACAAAGCAAGTGACACGTGTACAGTTCACTCACCTCCACACAGTGTTTGTTTGTCTTCAGAAAGGTTTGAAAGGACTGCAGCAGGAATGAAATGGAGGGTACCTGAACGCTGCAGAGCTGATACAACACTGTGACGACTGGAGAGCAGTGTATGGATTTAGTGTGTGTGTGTGTGTGTGTGTGTGTGTGTGTGTGTGTGTGTGTGTGTGTGTGTGTGTGTGTGTGTGTGTGTGTGTGTGTGTGTGTGTGTGTGTGTGTGTGTGTGTGTGTGAGCTCGATTCGACTGTAGCGTGTCAAGGAGTTGAGTCATTCAGGGAATGTCTGAAACGGAAGTCTGTTTGATGATTTAAATTTGACCAGGATCACTTCCAAGAGCCCTAACCTCAGAGTCAGTGTTTCTAACATTTAGAAAATAAAGTATATCCGAGGATTACCCCGAGCACAAGCTAATTATATCTCGTAGTTCAGAGCCTATACTCCTTCTAACCTCTGTCGCTCCTCCTTATTCATCTCCTGCTACATTCAGCTGTTTGATGAGCCTGATGTGTTTCGCCCATTGCAACACATGCAGCAATCCCGTAACGTCCCTTTACTTCTTCCAGTCCCACCCTTTCTCCACGCCTCGCCTGTCTTGCCCTTCATTATCCCGCAGCGTCCCGTGTTCAGTGACCCCTAACAGGGTCTCACAGTCTTTTACTGCCTGTCTTGTCTCGGACACTAACGTCCTCCTCCACCAAAGTCAATTGGATTTCCCTTGAGGCGAGACGTTCCTGTAGGACAGGAATAGGGGAGGAGGACCACAAGAATGTGATCTCTCCTCTGATATTACCTTCTTTCTTTTGTGAGTCTGTTGTTATCAGCTGTCATGGATCCGCTCTTTATAATGAGCGGTCACCAGAGCATTGCACCTTGTTGATCTTCACTGTTCTGCAATGGTAGAGCAACCAGAATCAAAATGTCTGACATGTTAATGTAGTACCAAGAGAATGCTGCTGCAGATTCATGCCAATATCCATTAGTCAAGGTATTTTCTGGTAAAATTCCCAACATTTGAACATGACAGCTCCTTGAATTTGAAGATTTGTAAGATGTTATATCACTGTAAATGTAATGCACAACCAAGCAATGACATCATTATTAGCTTTTAAGTCAATACAACAAACACTCAGGTTAGCAAACAGCTGCCCATTTACACTCATGAAGCAACTTCATTATTTATTTGTTTGTGTCCATTTGATGAATGTAAGTCCAACATTACCTCTACTTTTTGCTCTTATTTTGGGCTCCACCTACCTTATTCTCCTACACAAATATGAATAACATTATACAATTTGTAGGATTAGATTCCAATCTTGACTTTCTAAAACTCTGTCAAAATCTATTGATAACAGATACATGTTATCATGCCCAAAATGTTTTTATCTTATGAAATATATTGGCTTTTAGTCCACATTTGTTTTCAAAAGCAACATTTCCCCTGCAGTCCAAATACTGTTTGTTCTGCTGTTTGACGCTCTTAAAGTGAGGCAGGTAACTTCAGTAACAGGGCGGTTTATCAGCAATATACTGCACCAGATAACATTTTTATACTAAATTTCAAAGAAATGTATCCAATATGAATCTGCTTTCACTTGGCATTCCATAAGTAAATGTTGAAGAAATAAACAGCTTGGCACCTTAAGGTTGCTGATAACGATCCAACAAAATAAAGTGCCAGTTATACTGAATTATTTTCGTCAGACATAGGTTTATTCTAAAAAAAACGTCAATACTAGCTTTGAATGTAATAAACAAATACATTCAGTTTAGCCCTATTGCTTTCCATGTGCTAATTGTAATTAATGGACTTCATGCGATATGACGCCCTGAACACTGTCGCTGTGATTAACACTCTTCGACACGTTTCATGGACCACGCCAGGATAACTCTAACTCACATGAGGACGCCTTGGGGTAGGGGATCATAAACGACTGAAAGCCACTAAAGTAATTCATAATTCAACACTGAGAGAAAATGCAGCAGTTAAAAAACTGAAAGACATGTTTTCTGAACCGCTCTCTCTCTCTCTGCCTTTCCACTCGGGGTTTCCGCTGGTCCGTTTCACACGCCATGTCCCGAGAGCGAACTCTTCTGACATTTTAGCTATTCTCTTTGTCTTGTTCAAGAGTGTTTTACTGCCCTGTTTCTCCGAATATAATGGCGATGATGACAACAGGGATGATGACGATAGTAAAGCGAAGGCTATTCCCGTAAACCCACCCAAGGTTATACTCACACTGCACGCTAAGTGGCTACTTTAAACGTCTCTGAGCGATGGCCGCAGCCGTTCACCTAAGATAATAGATTCATCTTCCCCCGTGCAAGTCTAACCCAGTGCTCGGGTTGCCCTTCAGGAACACGTTCTGTATTTCAAATCGCTTAGACGTCATGCCTCATTCACGTGCCAATTTCACATCATCCTTCAATGTCTTCTTATCGTTGCTGACTCAGCAATGGTCCCCCATTAGCTTTGCCTTCATGGGAAAGACTGACGTTGATCGTCATATTAATGCTTATCAAACATCCCCATCAGAACATCAGAACCAAAGATCTGTTAATCAGAAGCACGGCCCTTTATTTGTCTCGAAATCTCTGTCAAGGTCACAAAGCCCCCCCAACATCTTGAATGTTAATCTTCCATCTCACAATCGCATCTCTGCTCCTCCACACTCAGCCTGTATGCCAGCTGTAGGAGCAGTATTTGGCTTAGTCCTGTCCTTGGTGCCTGAAAGCAGAGGCTAACGCAGTGGTTGTCATGGTGACAGAGAGCCAGGCAGGGCTGTGGTAATACTGTAATGATAAAGCTCTCCTGGATGCTGCCGCAGTAAACACAGCGCCACTAGGGTCCCGTTAAGGAAGAGCGCCGCCGTGCATGCAAAACGCCTGCAGGGCTGACATCGCCGCCGAGCATCTCTCCGTGGTTATATCGTTTACATTCATGCTCTCCCAACACCTCCTCCTTTCTTCTTCTCTATCTCTTTATTGCACTCTCACTCTCTCCGGTGCCCCTGCTCTCTCCCCTTGATTGGTTCACGTCATTGTATTCTCTCCTGTGCTCGTCTTTTCATCTGCTCTACCTCCATTCCTTCACTCGCTCTTCCTCATTCATCCGTCGAAACACAATCAAACGCTCTCTATCATCAACTTCCTTTCTCTCTCTCTCTCTCCCTCTCTCTCTCTCCAGAAGCACTTTCTCATTTGCTTCTCTCTCTTTGTCTCTCCGTCTCCGACTCCGGCTCTTTTCAATTTATGTTGATGATCTTTGAAAATCTAATTTCAGAGTCTGGAGAGCGAGGGGAGACTCTATTGGGCCTTGAAGGTCATTGGACTGCAGGTGTCAGGCGTTTACTGTAGGGGATTCAAACGATACACTGTGCCTCCGAATCATATATTCATACGCCCGTCCACATGCATACCTTCATGACGCAGCGAGGAGAGTGATGGAGGGAGAGAACAGACACAAAGTGCTCGAGGAGATAAATAAGTGTGAAGTGACAGATTGCTACTCCTCCTTTTATCATCTTCCTCTACATTTCGCTTTCTGTCTCCACTCATCCCTCTCCATCGCCTCAATGCAGAGCTCATGCAGTTTCCTCTCACTATCTGAGATCAGCAAGCGTGCGCACACACACCTCCTGTGCCCATAGGCTGTTTGTCTCACATTGTGAGTCATGTCCACACACACACACACACACACACACACACACACACACACACACACACACACACACACACACACACACACACACACACACACACACACACACACACACACACACACACACACACACACACACACACACACACACACACACACACTCATCTACACCTGATGTGTGGCTTAAGGTTACATTTCTTAGCAGTGTGTGTGTGTGGGGGGGGNGACAAGTTGATGATAGGAGAGAAAACAAAAGTAAAGTTAGGTGCCTTTGAAAACCTGCAGTCCCTTTTGTCCTCGAATCATGGTGTGTGTGTGTGTGTGTGTGTGTGTATGTGTGAGTTTGTGAGTTTGTGTGCGTGTGTGTGTGTGTGTGTGTGCGTGCGTGCGTGCGTGTGTGTGTGTGTGTGCATGCGTGCGTGCGTGCGTGTATGTGTGCGTGCCTTATGGGAACACACACCGCAGCTGCCGGCCTCCCTGACTACCAGCCGTCAAACAAAGAAAATTCTTTTCAGAACCGACGGAGAGATGATTAAATTCTCCATGCAAGGAGTTCAAAAGCAATAAAAAATGAAATGAAAACACGGGCGACGTGCAACACAAAGACCTCATTGTTGCCTGGCTTAGGAATGCGTGTGTGTGTGTGTGTGTGTGTGTGTGTGTGTGTGTGTGTGTGTGTGTGTGTGTGTGTGTGTGTGTGTGTGTGTGGGCAGAGGCCTGGAGGAATTTTAGTTTTTGCATGGAGACAAAAGGTGGCCTATGAGAGCGAGAGAAAGAGGATGAGGCACAGAGAGGGAAACAGACAGACACACACACACACACACACACACACACACACACACACACACACACTTGAGCCCCGGCAATAACGCCACCACATGTGAACACAGGCACATACAGTACACACACACACACACACTCATCTACACCTGATGTGTGGCTTAAGGTTACATTTCTTAGCAGTGTGTGTGTGTGGGGGGGGTGCTTCCTGGTCACACTGCTTGACATGCTGCTGCATATTTAAAAAGGACTGACTGCTGTGTTGCATTGATCAATATTGATTCAATGTGTAATCAACTGTGCTCTGCCATTGTGAACTACTGCATCATTTAATTACTGAAACCATGAATGAACCTTTGTTTCATCACCGGCAGTATTGTATTGTACAGCGTGGTCAAAGTAATGGAATTATAGTACAGTACGTTAGGTTAAAGCTTCACTTAGCATGATGTTAAGCCTAGTGTTGATGTGTGCCCTTTAAGACCTGTATTTATTTCCGTTAAATAGGTACGCTGTCATTGGTGAGTCAATCTTTCAGTCTAACCGTCGTTGAGGAGTTCACTGTTTCAGTCTCAGGCTGTGAGGTTGACATACAGATGTGTGTTATTTCCTGTGTGTTAAGGATTTCCCACCAGAGTTTCCACCTGACACCAAAGTGTAATTTAGAGAACGAGGGCCGATCTGCAAATCAGAGGAGGCTTGGCGGTTTCATCACAAATCTCTCGTGTGTTCGCTCATCACACTGTACAAGCCAGACAAGAGAAGAACGCTTTCAGTGTGGGAGTATGTTCATTTAGTGAAAAATAATAGATCAGGGCTAATTGTTGTGGAAATGTATCTGTGTTTATTTAAAATGATACAATGGTCTAGATGAAATATAGTCAAAGCCTTCCTCTTAGATTAATCTTTACTTTATAGATCTTTCTCATGACCCCACATTGATTTTTTGATCAGATGGCAAACATTGAAAACAGACCTGCCAAGATGTTTTGAGTTTTAGATGAGCCTTATGAACACTAGGCTGAACTACATATGAATTTGATTTGTTCGCGAATATATTATTTTGAGCGCATCTATTTATTTTAGTCCACTTAGGATAATATTGTGAATCGAAATGATTTTGGCCAGGATAAAGGTGACATTTTCCCACGATCCCATTCTTGTCATTAAATGGATATATTTGATATTATAGCACATCTTACTAACTGTAGCTTTGAGTCATATGTATTCATTTCAATATACTGTGGTTCTTACAATGTATTATATGTAAGGAGAATACACAAAGTACTTCCTATGCCCCTTTTGTTGACAGAAGTTACTTATAAGGCCTGTCATATCCTATTAGCCTTAAGTCTCCTGATAGTTGTTTTAGTTTGTCTCATTCTTATCAAATCAAATCAAATCAAGTTTTATTTATATAGCACATTTATAAACGATTTTTGGTCGAGCCAAAGTGCTGTTCATATAATAAAAATAGCCTACAGCCTGAGACTGAAACAGTGCAAATACAACAGCACAGTTTGTTCAGAATATCAGTATGAGAAAAACAACACCCTCTATCCTTAGACCCTCACATCGTACAAGGAAAAACTTCCAGAGAAAAAACCCACAGTTTGAAGGGGAACAAATGGGAGAAACCTCAGGGAGAGCAACAGAGGAGGGATTTATCAATATGTATTC
The DNA here is from genome assembly GCF_000735185.1 of Notothenia coriiceps. NCBI lineage: Eukaryota > Metazoa > Chordata > Actinopteri > Perciformes > Nototheniidae > Notothenia > Notothenia coriiceps. The sequence goes on from NW_011369523.1 coordinate 76,290, forward strand.
TGTTGTTGCTGTCTTTGCGTGACAGCCACATCACTTTAGATAAAATCACTTTTATCAGAACGGTAATTCACCTTAGTAAAAGTTATTCTCCGTTTGAATTATGCTCCAGATTTAGTCTTTCGGCCCTCACCTCCTCTGACTTTCATCGCGCTCTGTCCTTTCTGGTGGATTGCTTCAACTTTTCCCTTTATGCTTCTCTACGATCCGCATCGTCTGGTGTCCCTCCCACCTGTCCACCCCCTCCTGTGTCTCCACCTGTGTAGCCTACTTAGATAAGTTAAGATGCCACTGCAGTTCTTCCACTTGTGTTTTTATCCATAGTGAAGGTCTAACAAAGCATTCAAAAACTCACTTTGGGGATATTTCTCCATTTCATCCCTTCGTAAGCGTGCTGCTAATCTTGAGATTAACCTTTATTAATGTGATTGTAAGGAATAAAAGCAACTGTAGGAAAAATAAGTGCGTATCACTTCAGGGAAAAACTCTCCTCCATGCTCTGATTTGTACATCTGAAGGTTGTCTGAGTTTAGCGAGTGAGGGGGCATCCAGAGCAGGTCCCACCGGGGCTATCCTGCTTCCCCAGGACCGGGGGCTGGTATAGGGGTGGAAGGAGGAGGGTGATTAAGAACCTCAGTCTGTGTGTGTTCATGATACAGAGGGGAAGAGCCCTGCAGTCTGAGAAAGTAGGTCAGACACCATCTAGTGTCTACATAACGTAGACAGAGAAGGACAGGGAAAAAGGCGGGAGAGATTTGGGGTTATTGAGGGTAAAGGAAAAAACTGGAGCAACCTGATAATGTACGTTTTCAAACTGTCCAGTTTACAGAGGTAGTCCTTGAAAAGATGTTGTAATTTTTGTGTTTTAATTGCACCTTATATAGATACTAAAACAACCTATACGTTTATACACATTGGATATTGACTTACACTACACACTGACTTTCCTGGAAGGTCACTTCTTTGGCTAAACGCTCGTCAACTAATCTCCTCAATAAATGCGGCGCCTCAGAGTCTTCTACTTAGTCCATTTCTGTCATGAAGGCACTTGGAGAACAAATGTGTAGACACTCATCCAATTTTCAACTCAAAGGAAAGCTGAGAGAAAGAAAAGCGAGACCTTCTTCAGAAAAAATAACCTAAACTGTTTCATTTGCTTAGTTTAAGGCTTTAAGTATGTTGTGTTTGATATTGCTTAAGTGCATAACGTCGAAAATACACATTGACAGACACGCATTATACACTGAAGGCACTCAGGCTTCTTATATATGGGTGCCACTCAAGTATGAATTACCTTTCTCTTTTGCTCTTGAGGCCATGTCTGTTTTATTATTCATTTGATAAAGCTCAAAGTTATGCTTCTATAAATACACTGCAGGGCTTGTAACAGATGGAGAAACTGTGCTGTTTTCATACACACACTGGTGTTATCAAACTGCTCTCATGAGATGGCAAGTAAAGGGGCTACGGTAGAATAATAACCTGGGAAAAGATCACACTGATGGTCAATGCTAAGGAAAATTGTCTTTGAGCTCTGAAAAAGCAAACGAACCTAAAAGTCATTTAGAATACAACAGCTTATTTTGTTGTACTCTGTCCCGATGATTTACCACAGAGGAGAGGCTTTTTAAATTAGATAAGCGAACGTATACAGTAGCTGTAAGACATAGTATCAAATTGATGCCACTTGTAGAAGATTTACTAAAACCATACTCCTACTATATGGAGGGGGTTAGAGGCATCCCAATTAAAACATTGACTCTGAAACAGGACCTTCAATATTATTTGTTTCCTTTATTCGGTTACAATAACTGTACATTGGCGAAGGCAGCATAAGCTTTACAATTTACAACGAAGATATTTAAAAGCTTTGACACAAAATTCTTGATCTCCTAAGCACATTAATGAAATGACTCCTACGATTGGAGGTGGATAGATTATTTATTTCTGCAGTTATATAGATGTAATGCCTCAATTTGTTTGGATTATTCACGACTTTCAAACATGAAACGTTGTTTAAATGTATTTTGCTAAACCCCACATTTCAGATTATCAGGAGGAAAATCAACACATTTCAGAAAATAAAATGCTACTCAGACCATCAATGAAGGGAAGGGGCAGGAGGAGAGACTGCATGTAGTGAAACGACAGCGTCGTACACGTTTTTCTTAATATTCAAATAACCTGCATAGTTCAATGGCTCTTATTCAGGGTCTGACATCGTACTGTAAGACTGGAAACACATGTATGTTTTATGAATGTCTCCTACCTTCGCACAATTCATTTTACAACATGGACCACACAATGTGCTCTGGGATTGATGTGTGGTATTCCTCTCTTGTTTACTACTATAGCACACACATGATCAGTTATTCATTGATCCTATCCTAACAGGTTTCTCCCCCTTGTCATCCCTCCATCTTCTCCTGTGTCCTCTCTAGCAGAGTACCACAGATAAGTTAGTAGTATCATTCTATTCATTTATAAACCCATTTTTTATTTTCTGTTTTGGATTCAGGATTAACATTCATTTATTGCGATGTTCTCTCCTTTTGTTAAGCATTTTTCTTCCTATTTCATGTTTTAAAAAATCTTTATTGCCTTAGAAATCTGAGCTGAGACCCTACATTTTCGGGTCAGACCATTTTCTTTAATAGGGGTCAGTGCTCTAATTATTAACCCAACAGTATGTGGCATGGTTATTTATATTTTCAGAGTATGCTAATATGAGAATAAGTTGATCATTTTAAAATGAAACACATAGTACTATTAATAATTGGATTAATTTATAATAATTTCACATGGCACACGATGAGACATTAGACTGACAGCACATGTATTTTCATAGCTTCATCCTACATCACAATCATTTATGACTGTCAGATATCATTTGATCAGGCTGATTATCTTTGGACTTTGATCACAATGGGTTAAATTATGCCAAGGTCCTTTTCAGGGCAAATCTGCATGCCCTGTGGTTGGTAAAAAATCAAGAATGGGTGTAAAGTTTTGGGAAGACCTCAACATAGATGACCATTACAACATGAGAAATAGCAGTTTTCTGTAAATAGTATAGAATGTAGCATGTGTGCCTGTAGGAGGGTCGCACATCCACCAGTTGTTTGTCTCTGCTGTTGTCTTTAGGTATTTTTGTCTATGCTTCTCTTTATCCTCTTTGCCTTGCCAAATGTTCTTGATTTGCAACTGACTCTTTCTCCTTCTGCTTGCTTCCCTTTTTCTGCTTTCTCTTCCTATCATTTCATTTTGTTTGCTGATTTCTTTATTTCTTCCAGTATGTGGCATTTGGCTCCCTGTTCTTCATCCTCATCTCCATCTCCACTTTCTGCATGGAGACACATGAGGCCTTCAACACCATCCTGAAGAAGACGGAGAACGTCACGGTGGGCAACATAACCACGGAGGAGATTGTATACGAGGTGGTGACCGACAGCTGGTTGACATACGTGGAGGGCGTGTGCGTCATCTGGTTCACCATTGAGGTCATTCTGCGAGTCACCTTCTGCCCAGACAAGCTTGAGTTCTTCAAGAGCAGCCTCAACATCATCGATTTCATCGCCATCCTGCCTTTCTATCTGGAGGTGGGCCTGAGCGGTCTGTCCTCCAAAGCTGCCAAGGATGTCCTGGGGTTCCTACGAGTCGTCAGGTTTGTCCGAATCCTACGAATCTTCAAGCTGACCCGCCACTTTGTGGGTCTCCGTGTCCTGGGCCACACCCTGCGCGCCAGCACCAACGAGTTCCTCCTGCTGATCATCTTCTTAGCCCTCGGTGTCCTCATCTTCGCCACGATGATCTACTATGCTGAGCGGATTGGCGCAGACCCAGACGACCCAACCGCCTGCGCCCACACCGCCTTCAAGAACATTCCCATTGGGTTTTGGTGGGCCGTTGTGACCATGACCACGCTGGGCTATGGAGATATGTACCCGGAGACGTGGTCAGGGATGCTGGTGGGCGCCCTGTGTGCCTTGGCTGGTGTGCTGACCATTGCCATGCCTGTGCCTGTTATTGTCAACAACTTTGGCATGTACTACTCTCTGGCTATGGCAAAACAAAAGCTGCCCAAAAAGAAGAACAAACATATCCCAAGAGCACCACAACCAGGCTCCCCCAACTACTGCAAACCAGATGCCCTGGCTATGGCGACTGCATCACCGCAAAGGCTCTTGGGAAATGTCCTTGGTGGAGTGATGGAGTCTGGAGGCATGGGGGGTGACTGTCCTCTTGCCCAAGAAGAAATGATTGAGAGTAACAGAGGTGAGATATTTTTTATTTTACTTTAAGTCTTTTTATTTTAAATATCTTTTACAATGAAATCTGGCTTGCTTGTTTCAAGGGAAATATTTTACTCATGATGGTTTTAGGAATGCAGAGTGACCATTTTAGGGGTTCAGTGAAGGATAGAGTGCAAGAGACCGAGCGAGAGTACTATCAAGAAGGGATGCATAGTTGATTTTGGATCCGCCCCAGAGGAATCACTGGCCCATCAGAACTCATGTGTTATTGATGATAAACTAGTTGGTCCAAAATGGCCTTAAGGCACCCATCTGTCAGTGAAGAACAAACACTTGAAGCAAAATGAACTCAATTATCCAATAAAACGGCTTAATGCATCTCAATTTGGGCTGACTGCACATATTCTTTCTGGCATTAGCAGTAAAATCAGGAGGTCATTTAACGCTTTGTTTGCTCTTTACATGCATTACTTTACCGCCTTAGTCATCAGTGAGACAGAAAATATTGGTTTCATCAGTGCTTTTACTACCTCCCGTCTGCCTGGCTTCCCTCCAGACTAAAAAGGTTTCCTGTAGGCTGTGTCAGTAGATTTTTTAAGTAGGAAGTTGTATTACTCAAAGATTTGACAACTGGCTCCAAGAGTGCTAGTAACATATTTTATAGTAAGGCCTCTGTGAACGTGTGGGTTACTACAGTTAGCATTCCCAATCATTAATGGACATTAATTACCACTAGACATGCTTGATGATTTACCGATGTGCAGCCCTACTGTAAACACATGTAGTGATTGCTTAAGTTACTGTTTTGTCAATAGAACACACGCTGAATTACAGTAATATCACACCTAAAGATTCAATTTAGCGTGATGGGAAACATATACAATCAAGCAAATGTGTACATTATTGTTGCTGTTACTATTTTCCTAACAAATTATTTAGAAAATGCTCATTGATGACAGGTTAGTCCACAGTTTACACAAGACCAATACCCAATTTGGCAAATATAAGAAAAAATGTATTGGTTTGACATTTATTTTCTTTTGATTTATTTAAAAAAAAATTGAGTTTTTTATTTTTCTGCATTGGGTCATTTTACATTTAATGCTTAAAGTAAATTTAGCTAAGTATAGTTACTCACTTTAACTCAAGCGATGACTTCAAATGCAGGACTTTCATTGGTAACAGAGTATTTTTACTGTGTGGCATCCTGTAAGACACACTATGCTCTTCTCTATGGTTTCCCCATAAAACTCCCATATGAAGATCCTGTATGTGATTTTTCTTCCACCTGTTCTCTAGATGCCAAGCAGAACGGCGACGCAGCCTCGGCCGCGCTAGCTAACGAGGACTGTCCCACCATCGACCAGGTGCTGAGCCCAGACGAGAGGAGTCCCATTGGGCAAGGGCCGACCCGGGAACGCTACCAGCAGGACCGTGCCTGCTTCCTGCTCAACACCAGGGAATTCCGTGCCACAGATGGGAATGTGCGGAAAGGTACGTTTCACACCAGGAGACGAATACGAAAACATGCAAATCTTACGTAAACAGATCCACACAGCAAGATGCCAGGCACCACATACTGCAAACATGTATATAATATACATTCATAGTGCAGCTGATGCTAATACAGGCTACTGTATATAAGATACAAACATTTAGAGAAGGTGGGTTGGAAGAAAAGCACACTTTGGATGCCTCAATTACTGATAGCTCTCCATTACAGCACACACACACTCATGCAGTCACACAACACATACACACGTCTTCTGCTCTGCTTCTACTGTTTCCACCTCTTCACATTCATGTTGATTGTGTTTCCATCACTGCGTGGTATCATATTTTATTTCATCAGTCAGACAAGATTATCTGTCCCTCTACTTCTCTCCTTTTAGTTTCTCTTCTACTCAGTCATGTCTTCCATCTCTCCATAGTGTGTGTGTATTCTGTTCCCTTCATTCGTGCTCATTCATGAACAATCTAGATCTTTCTCTGTCTTCTGGACTCAGTAAGTTGACCATGCATTAATTTTCTCTCGTCAATTCTGTTTCTCTCTCTCTCTCCTGCCTTATTTTTCCCCAACCCTCTCCCTCCTTTCCTTCCCTCTCCCTCCTTTCCTTCCCTCTCCCTCCTTTCCTTCCCCTCCCTAACCTGGTGCACATCCTCCCTCCTGAACCCCCCTACTCCTCTGCCCAATATTAAATCCCATGCCCACAATTCCCCTCCTTCTTTTCCTTTTTGCTACACCCTAACTCCTAACCTTTTTGTTTGTTTTACCCCATGTGCATTACCTTTGTGCTCATGATAAACCTGACACCTTTATTCATTTACTACTGCAATCCAATCACCACCACTGCCGCCAACCTGCACCAAAACACTCCCTCACACTCCCTCCAAACTTCCAACACCCCCTTGTTGACAACAAACTAGACTCCACAGCCCTGGCACCCAGCCCAGACTCCCCTCTGACTGACGATTGGTATAAGATGGAAGGGTCTCTGTTAACGCAGGACCTCAATGCAAACTCCACCTCCTCCTGGATCAAACCGTAGACCAGAGGTAACACTGAAGAAAAGATAAGCTTAAAAACGAGCCCGTAGCTTTGTCAACTTTTGACTGAAAACATAGGAGACTTTAAATCTGGCTCTCAAACACATACTGTAGCATGTTTTACACTTACTACTTACTACACCAGTACAGCACGCACTTCAACACAGACGTAGCTTCACACACTAAGCATGACGTCAGATCACAGATACACCACCACATCCACATTGTTGTGTCTACATGTTCAGTGGGGTTTGAAGTGTCACCCTTGAAAAGTCTTGAGAGTGTGCTGTCAGATTTACATTTGGAGAATGTCACTAACAGTTTAACCTAATGTAAGTTAGAGCTTAAATCTGTTCGAAAAGGTTTTGGGGGGAATTTTAGGGGCTCATTTTCATCCGATAAAACCTGAACACCGCTTATGTCCTACCTCAGCAACAATCCGATGAACAATGTGCAATATGTAAAAAAAAAAATTGAAAGAAAATGGGATTGCTCTGTGATACACCCACAACGAGAAGTGTGCGCAAACATGTGTGTCTGTGTGAGGGCGCACAACCTGCATACAAATAATAGTGCAGTAATGTGTCCATGTGCAAATACACCCAGCAGCTTCAGGGAAAAGAACCCGTGTCCTGTGTCAATAACTAATAATAAAACATAACACTGAAGAAGATTGAACGGGAACAGCGGGTCACGTTGTTGTCTGATGTGCCTCTGTGTTGTTGTTGTCTCTCTCTTCAGGTTGTGTCATATCACGCGTGTGTATGTGGGCTTTTTCATTCTTACGTGTTATACACTGTGTCTCTGTCCTCTCAATGCCGTCTGAGTGTTGTGTTTGTGTCGTGGTGTGTGGCTTAATTTTGTTTTCCCCTTCTACTGTGTGTATCCGTGTTACTCCCTACCCCACGGACCTCCACCTTGGCAAACAAAAGCACTCACTGCAATTTATAAAAGTTTAAACACACTCGTTCTACAGTGTTATATTTACATAGGTACATTGTGCAAAGGTTACTCCTCAGGTTATGGCACTTATTCTGTGCTTGAGTACATTTTGTGCTTAAATGTGTGCGTAGATACAAGTACATATGCCGTATTGTATGTAGAATCAATTGGCGAGCCTTAATAGCTTCCTGTGCAGTGTTTTATGACAATCATATATCCAAGGCTAAAGGTCACTGGGGTCAGTGGAACATCTGGGTCAAGGGTTAGTACCTCTTGAAACATGGCACGCTTAACACAAACTTTTAAACATTTTATTTTATGAACCAAGCCAAACATAGTGTGTTTTGAGCGTGTCATGGATCTGAGATACTATTCCCTCGAACATATATGTACTTTCAGTGCCTAGTGTAGTCCAAAGTTCGGGACCTTTTTGTATATTTATACACCTGGATAGAAATCAAAAGGATTATGAGCTGCACTATGTGACTGAAACACTTAATGATCAGACAAATGCTAAGACAGATTTGAAAATACATGCTGTCCAAGGTAAGAAAGCTTCGAGCTGTCCGACACTTACAGGTCCCTGACATTGCTTCAGTTTCAGTGATTCTTATGTATTTAATGCGATTAAAGTTCTACAAAATCCCTCTTTAAAGCAAATCAGGAGTTTAAAAAAAATCAGCGCTGAAGCTGCTAGATGGAGCTTTAGGGTTGTACACTGTGATTCACTGTAATAGATCTGTAATCGATAATATTATGAGCCTTATGGTGCTTACAGTAAATACCAGAGACATTTGATCTGTTTGACCACTCTGAAACCTGATTTTCCCGGTGTGTGTGTAAATGCATCTTTGGCTACATTCATACATTTTAATGGCTCAAACTAAGAAGATTAACAATTGGTTACAACAAATTTGTAATTAAAGGGAAGCCAAACAGTTCTTAACATTTAGAAAATTAGCAAAATGGTCGACCCAAACCTTCTCCTTGTGTTTAAAGAGGGATTCTCACGCTGTCTAAAAGTAATTCTTGTGTGCTTCAATTGTGATTTATTTCGTGGACACACGCATAAGATGTCTTTGCCAGCTTAAGCTTTTAAGTTTCTTCGCTTTGATTGTTGGCCATTTGATTTCCTGAGCCAATGCAATATGCATGTCTCACTGAGGTCAAACGGTCAATCTCCCCTGTGATTGCCCACTCCCTCCTCGAGACCTTAAGGATCTCACTCTGTCTCTCTCTCCCCCTCCTCTCCTCTGTTCCTCAATATATTTGTGTACAAGTTGTTTTTTTCTTTTATTTATTGAGCTTTTGTGCTGATTTACTTCTGTTTCCAACATGTTGTGTACATCTTTTATTAAGTATTTCTGTGGAGTTTTATGTTTTTGTAGGGCTTTGTGTTGTGTGTGGTTTATCTTTTCAATGCGTCTAGGATTTAGTTATATTTATTTGTGAAATAATTATTATTTTGCTGTTTGTTTTGATATTTTATTTTTCTCTCAATGTCTTTGAGTTTTTTTACAACTGTGTTTTGTTGTTTGATGTTTTGACTTCCCCTCTGTTCTTCCTGTATTCTGCTTTGAGTTTTATTTTCACCAACTATCTCACTTCTCTCAATTGGATTGATAAAGGAAATTTCCAACAATACGGTACAATTAATTAGCATAAAAATGGGACTAATCTCATATCTTTAGGACATTTCCAAGGATTATTTAGACAATATGAATGTATTTTTCTAACCAAATTCAAACCGTCTGCCTCAAGAATAGGATGAACCCACATAAGTGATGCTCAAAATGTGCTATGTTAAGGTTTAACAAATACTAAATCTATTAATAAAATAATAAAAAAAAATAAAAAAAAATAGCTGCTATATTTAGCAAAAGCTCATTCGATCTCAATCCCCTTTCCATCCCTCCATTACCCAATCCTTTCATAATCATGATATTAATTGTGGCTGTAATTATTTTATGGGACTAACTGTTTTATAATATTTACTTATTGGTCACAACATATTGTTGTTTATGCCTTAAGCTCAGGCACAGGCATTGTGCTCGGCCACTTTCTTTTAAAGACATTATTATGTGGCTCAGTGCAACAGGCTACAACTAAATAAAGCAGGCTAAGTTTAACTCCATATCCTCTTTATGTGTGAAAACAAGTCACTGTCCTCCTCTCTGTCATTGTAATTGGTTTGTACAACTTCTCCTACATTGTCTTGCATGTCTTAACAACAATCTGCAAATATTCTTTTTTTCTGAGCCTGAGAAAAAACACACAATACAGAAAGTGTATACGTAGACTACATACTGTACATACATTAGGGCGGTGGTGGCGAAGTCCATAGGGACTTGGCTTGGCAACTGGAAGGTCACCAGTTCAAGACCAAGTGCTACCGAGGTGTCCCTGAGCAAGGCACCGTTCCCTCCACTGCTCCCCGGGCACCGTTCCAAATGGCAGCACACTGCTCCTAACACTAGGATGGGTCAAATGCAGAGAAACCATTTCCCCACGGGGATTAATAAAAGTATATCATATCTACATCAATATTCATATATATGCCGGAGAAGTGTATAAATAGATATGAAATATTAAGTGGATTTGAGCTTTAATGATTGCAGCAGACACATATACTGTTGGTATGTATAACCTACTAACAAGAGGATGAAGGATACAGTTGCATGTCCTCTAGTTTTCCCAAAAGACACATCCACACTGTATGGATATGTAATATTGGATAACAGGAGACCACACCATCTTTTACAGGCAATTGATCCCACGTACGAATGAAACAGCATGGGGCGGTGCCAAGAATAGCTCTTGAACACTCAGCATATCCACAGCAAGCACACGCTCATGAAACTATAGAACATGTGAATTACGTAATATGAGAAGTCAAGTAGCTCTCAGCCTTCTCCATACATACAAGATAGAAGTTCTCAGTTTATTTTACATGATCATTTCCTTGAATATTTGCAGTTCCTCCTCCCTCTGTTCCTCTGTGTCTCCATTACATTTCCCTCCTGTGATTAACACTCATTCTCCATCCCATCCCCAGGCCGCCACTGCAGTGCAAGTGTAACTAAAGAGTGACTGTAGGTAGGTACATACTGCCTCCGTAGTGTAAATGAAGTGTGACTTTGGGCAGGAATTATGTCATCACTGAAGAACAGTGACAGGCCCACTCAGTATTTCCCCCGGTGGAGGATCCCAGAGCACAAAGCCCTGTAGATGTTGTAAATACAGTACTTAGCACCGTGAGGAGGAAGCTGGTAGACCGTGACAGACTGCAGTGGCTCAGACATGATTAACTTTATCAGATTTATTATTGGCCTGCATGAAAAAAAATCTCCGTCTTAAAGAATGTGTTAATTAGCCAGCTAAACGGGTCACTTGAGTACATCTTAAATTCATCAGAACCATGTTATTGTTACATTTTCATCAGTTTCACCGTCATCTGATCAACTTATAGGGACTCTTTATTTCTCTTATGCATATTTTACTTATATCACACTTGACAAGTGTTTTAAATGCTCTGTTTCAGACTAAAAATAGCCAATTAAATGGTTCAAATACATTTAAAAAAGTGACAGAATGAAATACTGCCACCTTATCATCTTATTTTGGTTAAAGAATATGAAACATGTTTGTAGTCTGTTGATCGCACTGTGTCATTCCCTTCATTGTTTCTCACTTCGCCCTGCACGCTAATTTTAGCACAAAGAATATATCTAAAGGAATTTCAAAGTAAAATCAAATCCGTTTGTTGTAACTTCAACAACGGGCTTCCCAACTTTAGTTCTAATAATTCCCGAAATGAATACTTCAAATCTGTAGGGCACTCGTCATTATTAATTAATCAAAGAAGCACAGAGGTAAACCATAATAATTGTTTAATACTAAACCCGTTAACTTATCATTTCAGCTGAATTAAAACATATATGAGCTGTTCGGGCATCACTATAACTGTTAAATTAATAAACACCAAGTAAATAAGCATTTAAGTTGTCTATTTTATATCATAGTTATATCTTTATCCTTTGAAATGTAATATATCTAAAATGCTTTTTTTGTGAAAAAGAGCAGAAGTCTTTTTGCATTAGCAGAAAAAAGGTGTTAGTGCTTAGCTCTGACTCTGTGACATAGAGCATACAGTAAACTACATATTCAAATTAGAAGAAATTAAGATGGATTTCATGCGTACATTGCTTCCTGTGAATCCCTTCTTCGTGTGAATGCAATGTGAAGCCAGCACAGCAATGGTGAAGTGCGCCATTAACAATTAAAACTATAACATAAAGGGCTAATGACTGAATGCATGGAATACATTCAAAGGCCATTGAAAATAAATGCAGATCATAAATAGTATAAAAACTTGAATTAGCTATTCAGTTAGGTTGTTAGGTGAAGGTTTACCAGATAATTTTAATGTCATATTTACAATAACTACCTTTACAAATAAAAAAAGAAGGTCTGCATTGAATTGCAGCATTGTTGTAGTTCTGCTATGGTTGGGTTTTTTCTGTCCCTCCTCGACGCTGATTCAGCATCACAACAATGGCTGCCATTTGATGCAACCTGACTATTTGTCTGGAAACATTTGGGTGGTTTGGACAAAATACTTTTGGACTGAAACTTGAGATTGAGGCCCCACCACAGATTGACCAGACAGCTTCTCAGACATCTGTGAGAAACCCGGTGAAAATGCATCATCAATATTTCACTGAGTTGCCATCAGACTAATGTGCCTGAGTTAGTCAGAATAAAAAAAGGACTTTTATTTATGGTTGGCTCAAATGATGCATAATCTAGAGTGGTGGAGTGGTAGCTACGGTGCACCACGATATACTTTTTCTTTCAGTACTGCAGGAAGGCACAAAGGGCGTCATTCTGTACCAATGGGTGTTCTCTGTTGTCTAACTGTGGCCTAGTGATGGTTGGAGTTTCACAAACATATCACTTTATCTGTAAGCAATATAGTGTAACTGCACTTTATTAAAAGTGGAGTCAGCAATTCTAATCTCATACAAATTTGGTCAAATGTGCTAATAGTTGGCCAGTAATCGTTTTTTTGTGTAAAACAAAGGTCTGGTACACATGCATGTTGAATAAAGAAAGAAGCAGTTGGAGTTAAAGGGATGGATAATCTTGGGTTCAAATGTCAACAAGCCTTCTCCAGAATTGCTGACAACATAATGTAACTTGTTCCTCACAGAAACTGTAAAACTCCATCCATTTTGGGTCAGGTCGCCATTGTTAGGGCGGAGTAACTGCTTCCTACCAATGGTGCTTTTTTTAACGTCACCTGATGCAACAACACTCCGTCAGCACAACACTGTCTCCTCTGTGGACGCTTCCTACAGAGGGAGTTTAACATATGCATGCTGTGTTACACACCAGATATATAGCGGGAAAGGACACAATGGAAAATCTGTTATATCTTAGATACATTTATTTGTAAAATGGTGAAATTACCATGTATTTAGTGGACCGTGTGTCATTTCCCACTGTAAACAAAATGTTTACACTACAAGGTGATAAACCTACGGATAGGAAGTGTTTTTAAATGTTGCAGGGAGGACATTTTTATTTTGGCCATTTGAAGTTTAAATGAAACTAAAGCTCATACTAATCTGGCTGTTTCTGAAGCAAAATCAAAGGAAAGTGTTATTCCATTGGTGCTGTATCCTTGAGCTTTTTCCCCTTAAGCTTCATGTGGTCAACGACTACGCTGTATCAGTGATATCAGAGTATTTACTTCTCGTGTTTGTGTTTTACTCTATAACTGTGGCAAAAAACGATGTCTAAATCACCTGCACATTGCACATTATGCTTCAAGTTGTAAATGTCGGGTGCTTTATTCAACAAGCCTGTTTAAGGTGTTAAATCTGTTACTATCAAATAATATTTTGCTTTTCTGTTTTGGAAAAAAAAGACATATCATAACTCGCATTTTCTTGTTTTGTCTTGTCTTGTCTGTGTGTGTCCTTGTCTGTCCTTTATATGTCTTTATGTTGTCATAACATTTTCTTATCCTTAATTTATTCTCTCCACTTATGTGCTTCCTTACAATTTCTTATTTTTCTTCTGATAACATCTTAAACCTCATGTTTTAATACTATGTAACCTTAAAAAAACATATATTTAAAATCTGTCAAAATGATCAAACCTTTAACCATTATTTATTGTATTTTATTTGCTTATCATTTCCAAACACAAAATATAAACTAATGAATCAATCGGTTTCTCAAAATTGCAACAGGCTACGAGAAATCTCGCAGTCTTTCTAACATATCGGGAATGGCGGGGTCTTCACTGCGGCTCGCTCCCATCACTAGCCCCCCTTTTGAAAACTACGAGGCTCCGGGACCCCTGCGCCGCTGTCGCTCCCCAATCCCCTCCATTTTGTAGCAAAAAAAAAAGGATGTTAACGATTGGATGCTAGCGGTGGATTAGCTGCTGACTGATCGCCTCCATTTGGATTGTACACTGTGCATAAAGATAGCAATAAGAAAAGAGGAAGTTGAATGTAGAAAGAGAGACCCCTTGTCTTGTGAATCTTTTGGTTTATGATGGTCAGGTTAGCTGATGGGGTCAAGTACAAATTCTAGCTTCAAGGCTACATTGATATTTTTGAATTATTAGAAGATATGCTAAAATGGATATTTGGATCGGTTAGTAAGTAAAATAGTATGAGTTAAAAAAAAGAAAGAAAACGTGCACGGTTACATTTTTAAATGTAGGATTAAATGTGTAGATGGACTCAATTTTTAAATGTTCTGGACCAAACTAAAAGCAAACACTGTCCAGAGAAATAAAAAACTTTATTTAGCCAAAGAAAAAAAAACATTTATAGATTGATGTTTAAAAGTTTTCTACTTTCTGTCTTATGTGAATATTGATGTTTGTACAGTGTAGACATCAATTTGGTAAGTCTCTCTAAAAGACAGACTCGGCTTCTACAGGTCTCAGTCATTTCATTTTCTATCTCATCATCGTAACATCACTTTATGTTGCTATTTTACACAGCAAAGCGAAATATCAAAGAGAAAAGGAAGAAAAACTGAGCTTAAATAAAAAGAAATATTGTACCATAAGAACTATCAAAATGATGTAGCCCTAAATTATAATTTATTTTTTACATTCCATATATGCAATTGCTTCCAGTGTACAGATAAAGGTCTATTCAGCCACTTCCTGCAGTTGCACGCATGTTATCTAATCCCTTTTTATATCATCATCATCCTATGCATCATATGCAATTATAACAATCATATTCCAAAATAAAAATACTTATTCCATGATATGCCCCTAAAAATATATATGAACAATACATTACTTAAATGTTTTATTTATTTTCTCAATAATATATAGGCGGATATATAGATGGACCACGAGTTAGGTTTAGGTTTAGGGTTAGGGTTAGGGTTAGGGTTAGGGTTAGTTGTTGGGAACGGGACAGGTTTAGTTTAATAAGGGAGGTGGGGATATCTTACAGTCAATAGAAAACACTAAAAGAAGCGTTTTCTTTGTTTATGTGCAATAGTTTTCTGACCACATAGCTTGCTTATATGCAATGCTGCTTGTTAGCAAAACCATACGACTTAACTAGCCAATAAAAGATTATCGGCCCAGTTTGTTCTTCACTGATAAAGGAAATTGAGGAGTAATAAGGCATAGTTTAGTGTGTTATTAGGGTTTGAAACTGGGGTAAATTATATATTCTGTTGCAGCTGAGGACCTCACGAGTAGAGCTGCCAGTGTCTTTGGCAAAATAGCACAATTAAGCCATCACATCCTCGGTTAATAATCTATTTAATGATAGTAAATGTCGACCCTTGAAGAAATGCTAATCAGGACACTTATGTAAATGTACTTATACTGTATGTAGGCCTACCATTTTTCAAAGAAATCTAAGTGCAATGTATTCAAAAAACTACTTATCGCAATAAACAAAGTAGAACAAATATACTTATAAAGTCATGTGCAAGTGACTACATAATTAATGATATACTCAGAACAAATACAAGCACTTTACTAACATTCAGTGTTAATTTATTAACCTCTGAAGCCTGCATGTTGGATAATACACACACCGTATAGATTTAACAAGTGAGAAATACCCGATCACACGTATATCTAAATTAAAAAAATATCTATTTTGCTTCTTCATCTGTTTTATTTTATATATTTTTTCCATTTATTTGGTTTATTTTGTCTAAAGAAAATATAAATTAAAAAGCAATATGTTTGTTATATTTAAAAAATATATATCACAGTGGTTACAAAATACCATTCCCCTAAGTCTATATTTTATTAGGCAATTTATAGCTTTTATTTTTATAACTGAGCTCCACCCTCGGACTGCAAACTTCCCATGAAATAAGTTGAACTTATGTTTAAAGTTGAGCAAAAAGAAAGACATTCACTTATGCAATAAACATGCAATATTGTTTTAAAGCTGGAAACCATGCTGTGCACATACATATGTAAATATGCAGATCTATTTTTAATCTTGCACAGACTTTGAAGGCAGTCTACTTTGATGTATCTGTTCTGAGAAGTATTACAATGACATCATGAGCCTTTTGTCTTGTTTTATTTCAAATCAATGTGGTCTTAATGGTCCTGTAAACGTTTTGATGTTGTTACTGCCATTTTTAATTGTTTACGTTTTGTAACAGTTTTATATTTTTTTCACTTGAACTGGTATTGTGTATTTCATTGTAAGGAATGAACTTTCTGTACCACTGATTGTCTAGAAAAACATTTGTCAGAAAAAGATGCAATGTTGTATTTAACTCGTTCCTTAACAAACAGAAATGTAGTAGGACTGATTTCACGAGGGGAACGAAACTTCTGCAGATGTGAAGGGAGAGGAGTTGCGTGTTTAGAGTCATAATCTATATTCCCCATTCCCATTCTGTCTAAAAATCAACGTGCTTCCAGACCCCTCAACTTTGAGAACTTAGATATGCAGTATTATGATTCAGGGTGATAGTTATGACATCACTTGAATGTTTTGCTTGTATCTGTTGACTGGAGTTTGAGATGTTTGTAAAAGTTGTTTTGTCTCATTCACATATCGATCAGTCACTGTTAGTAGTCGGATACGGGTTTTTGAAGGCACATATTTTCAGACTCATATTGCATACTGTCATGCTTACTCTCAATACTGTTACATTTCACCATTATGATGTCGAAAAAATTCAATAATTTAGTGTCGTCTGAAGATATCTAAAACAGCATGCAGGGTCTTGTTTCTCAAGTGAATCTGAGCGTTTTTAGCTCACAAATGTATGTTGTTACCCTGAACTGAGCAAAGGTAGGGAAACTCTGGGATAGTACATTTTTAATTCATGTGAACATGTAATGACTACAAGTCGATTGACCTCGGCACTCAAAGCTCATCTTAGTCCACATCAGCAAACCTGAATCTTGGTCCGTCATTATTGCTAACATCACTTCTGTCATTGCACAAAACCTCATGAAACCTTTTAAGCGCACATGCATACTGTATAACGTTACAATTACTCCACAATGTGGATGTTGCGATACTCTGACTTATACTGGTAACACTTTATTTGGAATGTACATTTTTCTGCACTGAAGGAAAATGTATTTCCTTGTTATATATCTGCAGTTAGACGCTTTTCTTTAATGCCACAATTGACTGAGAATGGGTGAGTTAAATAACATGCACACACAACTTTAACATTTATGGATATAGATCTACTGTGTTTGTTAATATTTGCTTTGTATTGTATCAACATCTATGTGAAGAATGTCATCAATGTGGTTCTATTGAGCTTAAAGAGTCAAATCCATAGGTCAAATCACATAAATGTGGCCAATGCAAATGACATAGAAAACTCTGACATACACATTGTTTGAGTAAACAAAACAGGCAGATGTTGTAAGTGCCTCTATGAGGCCACCGTAGGCTCTGATGTCAATTTAGGAGTTCATTCAAACTAGCTAGATTTAACTAGCTAAACCTTCCAAGCAATGCTTATTAATAGGTCAGTGGTTATTATTGAATATGTACATATCTGTATCTACACATGTGAATACATTAAAGTCATACGGAATTAATATATCTATGTACATTTTGTGAGCACGATTTAAAATCTATTCTAACAGCGTTGGATATCATATGAAGAGTTTGATCCTAACCTTTCTTTCTGATTATGAATACGTACTTACTAGGAGTGTATTTCAAAAAGAGAGTATGTTTGTTTATTATTTTACTATACTGTGTCCACATGATATTTAAAGCAAGCTATTATTAATTCAGTTGAAATACCAAAGGAAACATCTAAGTGCATTCTTTGTTATGGCTTGTTTACTTCCACATGCTGGTCCTACACAGGATGAATGCACTGTAGTCTATTGTTCATAAATGTAAAGCACATGTACATTTTAAAGGCATTTGCTAATGCACCCCGAAAGCATGGTGCATGTGCAGTTTGAAAATGACAGTTACTACAGTCTTTTTATTTGTAAAACGCGGGGGAGAAAAATACAGTTTGATCCACTTTCAAATATATCCATCCATCCCAAAATATACACGTAATGATGAGTGCTATGTAATTATCATGGATTGTAGCAAACTAATGTAAGGCTGGAGAGATCAATCCTCAAATTGCACTGATCAGAAAAGTTCACCAAGAAGTTGGACTATTTATTTTAACCACTAGTATCATCCATCCATAAGATGTTATGATTTACAACACCAGTGAATAATATGCTGTACAAGACAAAGCTCCTTGGCACCTCTCAGGATGTGAATACTGCCAGGAAAAAAACAAAGAAAAGTCTGGTTTGTGTCCAAACAAAGACTATTTTGAGTATCCAATAATAGCAAATGTTTTTACATTGTGACACGGAAGAAGGCAAATACAGGATTTTTAAAATTAGACATTAAGATATGTCAACTTTTTATATTGACATATTTGGGAAATGACACTTTTATGCATCTGACACCAGGCAAAGGTCATCTTAGAAAGATCTGCACGAAGAGGCATATCACATAACACAATTCAATACAACTACAACGTTTATGCTTTTTGGGTTAGCATCCATGTTGGATAAGCTTAATAGCCGCTGTTTTTTTTCTGTAAGTCACGGTTGCTTGTAGTGTGTATAAGGGCTTTTACTTTCAATGAACTAAATCCCTTACATTCACTATAAGGCGAGAACATATGCACTTGTCTTGCTAACAGCTTTTCTCAGGAAAACTGCAGATATACAGAGGACATTGACAGAGGAAGAGGGTGAAACGAAGAGCAAGTGAAGACATAATCCGTCTGCAATAAAGAATAATGTTTTACATTGGGTTGATGTTTGCTGTTGAGCCCACAACAGAAGTGTTTAATCTCTTGGTAAATAATGCATCATGCCAGCACATGTGATACAGGAATTGTTTGCCGTAAAATGTTTCAACTTCTGTTGTTGGATAACGGCTTCTTGAATTTGCACCTGTGTTTGCATGATGCATGAAGTAGATTCAGTGTAAGGGTTAAGCCTCTTGAAATTAGGTCAAACTGATGTGTAACTTTTTTTTTAATGTGAAAAAGTCCTTCAATAGCATCGAGTGTCCATCTGTCAAAAATGTGTTTTCCATGAACTGTACATTGCACACACTGAGTCACACATACACATTAACCGGTTATCTTCTCCCTATCACATGATTTGATAAGTTATCTGCACTTAATTAATTCCTGTTTGGCAGAGTGGGGGGTGCTGGTCAGTTGGCTGGAAGTTTGTCTCATTCAGTGTACCGATTGTTTTTCTAACACTGTCAGTCGCCATTTCTTGAATTGTGTTTTTCAAGATGTCCCAACTTTCTGCTTGTTGACTGTTTTTGTAGCTGCATTAGAAATGTCTTAACAGTTTAAATGTGTGCACTTCATTCTGACATGCACAGTTAACCAGCAGTTTACAGGTAATGGTAATCCCTGACTATATCCCTGTTGTCTAATGTTAGTAACACCATGACATGGAAAACAATGTAATTGGCCAATTCCAAATATGTGATTGGTTTATATTCGTTGAGAACCTCTATAAACCAATACAAGTGCTTCCACGTAATGTTAGAAGTTATACATTCCCGATCATGATTAATTACAAAGTCTGTGTAATCTCTGTGCAGTTAGTATTAATGGCTTTCTGTTCTTTTCTTCACAGTGATAAGTTTCTAGCATTCGCCTTCTCTCTAATGAGGAGTCAGTAACCGGTAAACACAAATTTGCGGCGGGAGCTACAGGTGTGACACGGATGGACAGTTTAAAGGAGATCTTTGGGGGGACAAGAGAGACACCAGAGGTTAATCATGAATTTAAATCACATGGTCTGCTCCTCAAGTTGTTACCAAAGCAGCCTCTTGGAACTCCGCACCACATTTTTGAAAACTGCCTGACTGACTTCTTTTTTTTCTCCTCGGCAAACTGACTGAGCATTGCACTTGGGGGAGAAAAGGACTCCTGATTACACATTCCAGATGACATTTCTCTGTCAACACTATACTCGCCATCATGTATGATGACCAACTCCGCACCGCCTACAGTGCTGAGCAACAACTGAGCAACTTTCTGAAAAAACACTTGTCTTCACAAAGGACTGAATGAACAATGTAGCATCTCTGCTAACATATTGTAGCATTTGTTGGCTGGGGAATAACTCAATCCATCAACGCTTGGAAGAGAGAGGAATTTATGCATTCAAGGGATCTTATAGATGTCATTTTTCCTCTTGGGTTCCTTTTACAGTGAAGAAAAAAAATACTATAGTACATGAGAGACAAAAGATTGGTCTTACTTGCTAAAACTTTACATTCCAAAAAAATACACTAAATACAGACAGTGCATAAGAAGTCTGTATTTACTAACACTCATTCTATAACCCCTCGTTCAAGTTTAGCACTTGTATAGCTTGTTTGCCACTGAACCTATGTCTTCCATTCACTTCTATCAGACTGAAACACTGCCCTCTTCACAAGTACTGAAAGAAAACGATGGAGTTGATCAAATAAAGCACATGTAGCATTAGCTCAAACCGGCCGTGTGGCATTTACCTGAAGCATTCTCTATAAGGAAATGGTGGAAAAATACTTCTCTTTATCTCTCATGTGCTTGCCCGAAAGTCTATATGGAAAACCAAAGGTCCTATAGCAAGCACTTGCTGAATGACCTTATGTCATGTATAGTAGAATAGGCGGAATATTCCATTGAGGATGAGCTTGTACTCGCCCTCACACTGCCCAATGCCTCTGTTTATTACAAAAACATTCCTCTAAAAGTAATTTAACTGCCACTAGCATCCCATTCCTATATGCACATTTCACTATTACATGTATTTCCCCATGTTTGACTGACACAGTGAGACAGGAGGAGCAAAAAGACTGACCCAAGGAGACAAAAGTCTAAGAGACAATCTCAGTCTTTCTTCGATATCGAGGGATATTGGCTTGCCTAAATTTAAACGTAAAGGAGACCCTTGCCACAAGGACACTTTTACGTCACATAAAGCTGGACATTAGCTGGAAATTCTAATGAAAGGGACCAATCGGATACCTGCTTCTCCTTAAACAAAGGCTGACACTGCCAATAAGGCACAACAATCTAGAGTTTAATACTGCCCCATCTCTCTCTTGCCCCTCTTGCTGCCAACGACTGCCAAGTCGATGTCAAGATAAGGATGGCCCATCAGGGGAGCCCTTAAGCAAAGGGGAAAATGAGACGAAATGGACAAAGAGTAGAGCACATGTGGAAGTGTACAAAGAGAACAAATCTATATTTTGATAAACAAATCACCTATCCGTTGCTTCGGAGGAAGTTTCTGAGCAGAAAATGTCCAGAAAGGAAGACAAAAAAAATCAGATGCAAGTGTTAATAGAAGATTTGGCATCATGAAATGGAGTCAAAGGCCTGGAAAAAAGATGGGAAGTTAATATTTTGTTATGAGGAGCGGGCAAAGTTATTTTCCCCACAAGCATCTTTTTTGAAAGATAATGAGCAATGAAAGACTCGCCTATGAAGACGTTGGCACGACGAAGGACGGACGCTGAGATAAACAAAAAAAAAAAAAAGATAATGCATTTTTGTAACTTTGTTTACCAGCATGACTAGTTTGCATGACTGTCTTTTCTGCAAGCCCTTAGTTGAAGACAAGGGTGCTAGAGATACAAAAAAAGTATATATAAAATGAATTAAAAAAATGTTATATGCAATTAATGTTTTAAAAAAGATTATAATGAAAGAGAAGAGCTATATTTTGTTTTGAAAAGTAAAAAAAATGTGAATATTGAAAAATGTATGTTTGCAAAGTACACCCTGAACTATGTTTTGTTTGATGAAATCTCTCTGCTACTACTGCCCTACATTCCCATTCCAGTGTTTTTAACCGCTGTCACAGTTTTACTTTGTTATGCATCGAGCAGTATATTTTCTAGACCATTCACTCAACAGCGATCATTGAAGGCCTTCCCAAACTACAGCATTTGCGCAAAGGTTGTTTGTTGTTAGTCCATGTTCTCCTCCTTGAATCATTTGCACAACTACCGTAGCAGCAGCAGCAACAGCAGCAGCAGTTGTAAAACAACCGCTTCCCCATACCGCAACTTTGGCTGCTTTATTAGTACTCATAGTTTGCTTTTTTTCTTTGGCAATAATACAAGGGTTGTCACATGATTGTAGCAGGGCAAACGGAGAACCTCGAGAGTATCTTCAACGCCTCGAGATTGGTAAAGGCCTTGGATGTCCCATGGCAGGCTTTTTCTGGGATAGGCTGTTCTGTTCCACTAGTCCTAAGTAGAAAAATTGGAATACAAGTGCGGGTTATCCGATAAAGACCAATAACAGACTATACAAGTTACTAAACTGGCAAACAATCAAGAGAGATTTCAGGTTTGCATGGAACCAACTGCCATTCCAAAGTTTGTGTGTGGTTTAAAGGACTCAGGTGTGTCGATGGTGTGTGTGGATGTAGGGTGTTTTCTTTCTAAAATAATAAATTCTAGTATGTAGATAACGATAATGTGAACACCTCACCGTGATGTGTAAAAAACGCATGCATTATGACTTGATTATCTCTCGAGGGGGGGACAGCGTCTTGACATATCCCCTTAGCCTCCTGTCATTGTCTGTCCTGAATCCAGTCCTGATAACTATGAACACTGTGCCGTGTCGTAGAGCAGAAACGTCTTCCTTCGAGAGGCAACTGAAAACTACTCGCACTCACAGTGTCAGCATGAGTGTGTAGAGGTAGCTCGTCGTTGTTTTTTTTAGATGGTCAGGTCTTTGCATTCGTCTTTACCCACGGAGTTAGCGTCATCCAGCTGGCTAGTCGGCAGCTCGTTACAGCACACAACACAGTTACGTGAGCACCAATCAAAGAGACCCAGAGCTTCCAAACTGATGTCAGTGAAGTACTTTTAAGTATTGCGAGAAATAGAGGGTGAGAGATACCAGTGTCCACCGAGAGGAGATTGATGTAAAAAAAAACATCTGATCGTTGAGTGCGCTTCAAGCACATCGTCCTTGGTTTGGTATTCGAAGTGAGTTTCAGACCCTGCTGGTCCGGGGCTCAGCTCAGGCAGCTGAATGGTCCTCGATACATTCCCAGTACATTAGAGTTGGAGGCTCACCAGAATATCGTGTGATGTAGACTACATAGAGAATTCAAGGTTGTACAGGTTTTAGAGCTTCTGTCTGTTTGCAAACATTAAGCAACTACGGCTTCGATGGTCAAAAAGATTGTTTATGAATATTTCAGAAGGTAAACTTCTAGCATTGGTGTGCACACTTGCAAAAATGTTGTGCCCCACCCAGTTGTATGTGTTTCCATGGCCGAGTTCTGTCTTTTTTCTTTCCTTGTGTTTCACTGTTACTTTCGCCATTTTCTTCATTCTCTTCATGGTGACTGCTCTGCCAATGCCAGGCTGACAAATATGTCTTTCCGTTTTCTATTGCTTAATACTGCCATTTGATTTAGTCATGTTGAACAGAATGAGTTACAATGTTGAGAGTGCTAAGTCTGTTTTCTTTTTTAAAGTTTCTGCAATCAATGTTCAAGATTTCCTGTGTAAACACTCACATAAACCAAAAGATCAAAAATGCTTTACATGGTTAGTAGGTGCCACTGTTAACTTAACGGCTACTTTGTGTTGTGACAATATAATGACATGTCCTCTCCAGGTGTTTGGAAGGTGTTATGTGGTCCTTGGTTGACACATCCTCTACGAAATCCATTTATATTATTTCCTTTATGTGCCTGTTTCTGTTGAATATGTTTTTTGTTTTTTTAAATTGAGTACACTGTATGCAATCTGCACCACGAATGCCACTGATAGACACTTACTGTATTCTCCCTGAGACACAGATGTTCTGTCATCAGTTCAGATGATTGCAACCACATGTGTAGTGGCGTTATGGCTGTCCATAAAGTGACTTAGCAATCACACTAATCTAAACTAATATTTTATTTTAACAAGTGATAATACCAGAGTTGTTTTAAAAGGAAATGTTATCGTACTAACTCGATTTTTTTAACATATTGAATATATCATTTTAATGAGAAATAATGTGACTAACACCTAACAGTCATACGGACATGCATACATCTAATATAACAGGCTAGCATCATGCATTCACGTAAACATTCCAAAGATAAAAGATGTATGTTCATTTTACATGCCATCAAATTGTATAAAACAGACTTAGGTACTAGTCCATTGTACTGCGGTCTTAGTAGGAGAGTGAATGGGGAGAAGAGGTGGTCACTGGAGTATCTGGATGTGACTTCTGCCGGATTTTATTTTTGAAATGTTGGGACACAAAGAACAACTCATCAAGAACTGTATAAAGTATATTTCAATGGAATGTTCATGATCTATCTTTTTATATTTTGAAGAAAAAATAGAAACATATCAATAAAGTGTCATAATTGAACTTATTTCTACTATTGAGACTAAAAATGTATGAATGTTAATGCGATCTAATGTGAACTAATCTCCATAGCAGCTTGAATGAACAACTGATTAACAGTCATGAGATGCTTTTTCAGAGACATTTAAATTGCTTAAAAATCATTGAAATGAACTTAAAATAAATGAAAAAGTGACATCAATGACGTGTCAGTTTTCTAACGGATGAAATGTGTGCTCCTGTGCATACTGACTTCTGTAGTGACTGTCACAGTCATCAGCCTGTCAGGAACAGGAAGCCACAATACAGTGATTGATTTAATAGTGCTTGAAGTGTGTATACAGAAAAAAAAAAGTATTTCAAGAAACTGAAAGATGACACGATGGCGCTTAGATGTTTAAGCGTATTGTGCTGTGGATGCAAGCAGTCAAAGTAATCTATAATTTTAAGGTCAACTATATTTGTGATATGATATTTGAGATTGATTATGCTATGTAATTTGTGGTTCCTGGCTTGATATCACATTTCTGTAACTACTAATACCCTTGAAAGGGGACACGAACATGTTCAAATCAAACTAAATGTAATACTTCTTAACGTTTAAAGAGTAATTATATTCTAGGACCTGATGACATGACTTTATGAAAATATGCATATTAGCAGGTTTGCACTGGTCTTAATTTAAAATCTGTGGCAGTAATTTTCTAATCAGCTACATACATGTAGGAGAGTTATCAATTAGAATACCAGTTAGCAGTGAAATAAGTTAACATTTTTTTTTGTTCCGATGTACCACAGACCCATAAATCAATGCAAAGAAAAGGGGTGTGAACATGAGTTGTTAAGGTAAATCAGAGTTTCAGAAAAGTGAAAAATGTATAGGCAATTATCACTTAATAATTTTACCATTGCTTTTTTGGAGAATGCTTATATCCATGATAAAAGCACAGAATAATTAACTGGTGTAAGGACCTCATGTTAAGATAAGGCAATGTGGTCTGATGAGTCATCTATTTTCTACTCATGGATCCCAATAATCTGTTTCATACTGCTCTCCGTGGTGATAAATCTGTGCTGGTATGTGCAGCCATCTCACGTGAGTCACAGGGTCTCATGGTTTCTCTGCAGAGTTGCATGACAGCTACACAATTAAAAGCCATTTTACAGAACCAGAAGCACCTACCTCTCTGTCACAGTATTCCCTTACCCGAGATTATGATGCACTGCGCTAAAAATAACATTTCTACGGGGCGTCACTCTGTGGTTCGTACCCACATTCTCTACACCTCTATAAAATCTAGTAGAATTTCTTACTGCATTTTATATTCATTTAGTGTTGATTTATTATGTCAACACTTTCATATATTCTCATGATTATTGCTTTATGAGCACATTTATACAAAATGTTGTCAGATACATGTTGTGCAGTCTGAGTCATATCATTTGATGACATGATATGGCTCCAAATGGGGATGAAATGTGGCAATGCAGAGAGCAGTGTATTCTTTCTGTCACTGAAGGCAGCTATGAGGAAATGTCGGCAGAGGCCTCCTTCAGTCTTTTCTCCTTTGTGCCAAAACATCACCTCCCTCTGGTGGAAATACACAGTAGTTTCTGGTTTGGTAGATTCAGGTTGATGAGTAATAACATAAATCCTATTGGTTGGATGATTTGTTTTTAACATGCATGGTTATTTCTGTCATTTTTTTGTAAAAATTACCTAAATACTAGCACAAGCCTTACACATGAACATATTACAATTATTATAAAAATGTTGTCTATTAATATTATTATTATTATTATTATTATTATTATTATTATTATTATTATTATTATTCCATGCAATATGACTTAAACCATTCCATTAATATAAATCCACAATTTATTTATATATAGACATATATTTTTGTTTATGTCACATCATTTTCAAGTATCTAAAAGTATCCACAGGGCACATTTAAACTGTCACACTTATCAACAACAGCTCAAATCATACACATGAAACTAATACTTGTCTTACTGTATTACACCTCAGCTACCTATTAATAGGCTAGGATTATAATGTACTGCACATTGTGGCAATAATCGTTTTGCCAATGCTAACATTGCAGCTATAGACTACTTGTGCAACATCTGAAAAAACACCACAGTTTAACATAAAAGTTACATGAAAGATTGGTCGCTAACACAACACATTCTGTTTCTTTTCAACAATTAAAACACAAATGTCAAATGAGTTACAACGACTGGTGGAGGCACATTAGCTTATTCCAAATGTGAACACATCCCAGCCAGCAACAAGGCTCTGTTGCTCTATCATGGCAAACAACAGCATGTACTTATAGTACAGTAAGAACATGCTGTTGTTTGACATGATGATTTTAATGAAACAACCAGATGAAGTCCTAAGGAACAAAAAATCGCAGTCAACTCAGCTCTCAATGCAGGCTAACTCTGCTAGCTTGCAATGCTATCTATCTACTTAAAAACAAGCAAGACTTGGTTTGTTCTTCACACATAGTCAGTGCTCTATTTAAAAAAATGTTGTCAATGTCAAGTTATAGTGAAAGTAAATATTTTGTCTCTGTAAACTGATATGCTAATTCACATCTCGATCCACAAAATCCACATGTTGATCAGAATGTACCAAGGATCCAAATGAGGGTATACAGTTGCAAATCATTTGTTATATTTATTTGTAGGCTACTAGACATTTTAGAAGAGTTGATGGTAATTACATTACATTACATTTTATATTTGTAATTATAACAGATCTAAACAATCTAAATGCACATTGCTGTTTATGAGTTAATAGGTTTGCAACTTTAAATGAACTGCCAACTGGCTTTCCTTTATTGTGTATGTCATTTTTACGATTGTAACTAGAGCTCAATTGCTTTTAAATAATGCACATTCTAATCAAATGCTTTTTAATTAATGAGGAGCAGTGAGGGACCTCTGTCAGTCAGAGTACTATGCTTGTTAGAGGCGGTAACACCATGTAGTGCCAGGCAGAGGTGACATTTGATAGGAAGGTTGAAGGTTGTCTTGCCTCATAGCTAAAATGGAGGGAAAGGACGGGGAGGGGTCGGAGAGGGCTCTAGCAGATATTGAATTTCAACAGGACAGCATTCCCAAAAAATGTCAAGACGGACGACGTGAGGCAGCAAGGGACAGGATAAGATCGTGGATGTTCTCTTAGCAAACAACTGGAAGCACAGTTTGAGTATAACCTGGTCACAGAGTTTAGCTGCCAGAGGACTGAAAGTAGAAAGCTAATCAAGGACTTTGTGTATATGACAGACGGACATGATGACAGAGAGGAAAACATACAACCTGATGAGCCACATCCTGCCATTAGTCTCTGTCATCAGCTGTTTTACACTTAGTGAGTAAATGCTTTCATCTCGCTAGCTAACATTGCCTGTTTGTAATTGTTTTAGTCCACAGTTTGATTGTGTGTGTTATGCTTGATTAACATTTAAAAGGAAGTTTTGCAACGTTTTGAGCAATGTGTTTCTGTAACTGATAAAAATCTGTCCTGGAGAATATTTACTATTTTTACTATATTATCTCTCTTACAGCAATTTGCTTCTCATGCCATCTGTAATGCTATTCAATTGAAAACCAAATCCACTGATGGAACTATCACTCTGGTTTCAGACAGGGTTTGCTTTTAAGTCCAGTTGTTCTACAAATTATCTGGAGAGTGGTTTGTACAGTTCCCTGGCCTGGGACACACAGAGGAATGGACAGGAGTGACCCACAGGACGACGAAAGAGGAGGCAGAGGGAAAGAAAGCGATGAAGACAATGATAAACAGCTGAAGAACCAGCTCAACTGTGAGGAAAAAGGAGTGCAGGAGATCAAAGGGAACGAGAAGGAGAACAAGAAAGAAAGCAGGCGTTCTGGGTCTCTGTGGAGGAGTGGATGGGCACTGAGTGAAAGACTGGTCATCAATGTCTCAGGGATGCGTTATGAAACTCAGCTTCGCACCTTAGCCCAGTTCCCTGATACCTTGCTCGGAGACCCCAGGCGCAGGTCACGATACTTTGACCTACTTCGAAACGAGCTCTTCCTGGACCGAAACCGCGCCTGCTTTGATGTCATTCTGTACTTTTACCAGTCAGGTGGAAGGCTTCGAAGGCCAGCGAACATACCCCTGGACATCTTCATGGATGAGCTGATGTTCTACGAGCTGGGAGACGACATCATGAACCGCTTCAAGGAGGACGAAGGTTTTCCAAAAGATGAGGAGGCCCCATTGCCGACCAACGAAATCCAGAAAAGACTGTGGATGCTGTTTGAGCACCCCGAATCCTCATCGGGCGCACGTATCATAGCCATCATCAGTGTCATGGTCATCGTGTTGTCCATCCTCATCTTCTGCCTGGAGACACTGCCAGACTTCAGGAATGAGAAGGAGGCCCGGGAGGTACGTAGTGTGATCAATATGTATGTTTGGGAGGAAGAATAGTATAAAGAGGGGTCAAAGATGGAAGGATTGGAAGTTTTTAGGGTTTCCGAATTTCCCTTAAAGTAAGGTGAATGGCTTGATGAGTACTAAAGGTGGTAAGTATCCTCCATTAAAATAAAAAATGTACTTACCCTGAGATCATTTAGGTGGGTGACAACCGTACAAATAAATAGGAATGTGCATTCAGAGAGGACACGGCCAAATAAATACAAATACATTGTAACATTTGGCCTAAGATTTGATATTTCAACG
This sequence comes from Notothenia coriiceps, assembly GCF_000735185.1. Classification (NCBI taxonomy): domain Eukaryota; kingdom Metazoa; phylum Chordata; class Actinopteri; order Perciformes; family Nototheniidae; genus Notothenia; species Notothenia coriiceps. Next base: position 105,680 of record NW_011369523.1, read on the forward strand.
GTAAAGAGTTGGACATGAGAAAATATATTGTTGGTAGTCATTTTAAAAAGGCGCACTCGACCATTCAAAAGTTTTTAAACCGTTTGCTCATGGTTTTATAATCAATATGACACCAATTATGTAATTGCCACCTGCCAAAACTGTAAAAGAAGAAGCCCAAACCAAACCACCTGGGATTAGCTCTTGAATGGGATGTGTGAACAGCTTGGGTCAGGCTGAAACATGATATCACAGGAAGCAGGTGTTTAGGTAAACACACACTTGTGAGTACTACAGCGTGTTAAGAGGAAAAATACTGACATGTGAAGAACTATTTTCTATGTCTGGACACAAACCAGAGAGAGAGAGAGGTTGAGTAAGAGAAGCTTGAGTGTGATTATTTTAGTCGGCTGTTAAATTTGATACACTAGGATTCAGGAAGCGCTAAAGGGTACAGGCAGTAACCCATGGGGCATGGAGTACAAATAAAAGGAGGGAAAGAAAGGACAGGGTGACGAGACTGTTAGGTGTGTTAATAAAAGGTCACACAAGTGTCTGAGCACATGGGCAAAGGTGAACCAAAGCCTTCTCGTGGCTTAGAACTGGAGACTAAAAGGTCTCACAGGCGGCGAGGCATACATTGGGTCATGTTAACACATTCTTCCAGGACTGCGGTGCTAGGCCAGGGTGCCTTTGCACAAGAGCCTGCCAGGAAACTACTGTAACTTACTCCAGTCCAAGTCAGCTGCAGACCCACTGAACTGCATTGCTAATGTTGCATGGCTGTGGAGGCCAGGGAGCCAGGATAGCAACCAAGGTGGAGATGGGAGAGGAGACGTTCTCATGTTTCTCTTCGGAGATCTCACGGGGTTATATTTAGTCTTAGGAGAGCCCTTAGAGCAGATCAACACATAGATGTCCACCTTTAGTAATAAACACTACCACAGAAAGTCAAGAAGAATACTCGTTTATTCAAACAACGCTGAAATGTATTTACAGCCCATTACAGCATACTAAACTGATCCCCTTATATCCGTGTCATCCGCTTTCACACTTTTAACTTGATGTCAAGTGTAAGATTTTTTAAACTGTCACTCTCCAATGTTTGAATGTGATTCTAATAACAGACACGGATGACGGAAAGACAGGTGGAGTGACAGAGATAAACGAAGTTATGGTTGAAATGTAAAGCCGCAGATGTCAGACACTTTTATGATGGTGTCAAAAGTGAGAACCAATCAGATCTTGGACAACATACTGAACAGTCTATGTCGATTATAAGATTACCATGAAACAGTAGTCCTTTCTGAGTAGCAGTTTGTAAAATGAACAAATTGTTTAACATTTCAGGAAATACATTTATTTTATCTGCAAGACTTTTATAACACGGATGGAACACAGATAAATGAGAGAACTGGACACCCCTAAGATGGAACCCATTTAGCCCAATGAGAATACTTGTCTGGTACATACGGGAACATTTTTCTTCTGGCTTCCAGGTTACTTAATGTTCCCAGTAATGTTAATCCCATCATTCATCGGGCCTAGACTAGCTATATAAACTAGCAACCACTTTTAGTGAAATTGGCAATGGTTCATTTAAGAATGCTATGCTAACAAACTTTCTGTCGATGATGGTTCTTCTTTAGCAACTGTTAAAGTGATACAGATTCCAAAGCCAAGTTCCAAAATATTTCTCTAATGTTTTTAATTGTATGAAATTACTCAATTTACCAATTTGGAAAGTTACAGAAAGGTTGTGTATATTTAGTCTTGTAAAAGTGATCCTTCAGCTACGGTTTATAAGTAGGCCTATGGTTGATATCTGTCTTCTTTTACTCCAGGAATATTTTTACAGGTACCACTCCCAGCCAAAGAATGTATCCGAGCACATGCCTCTTCCACAAAGTATTTTCCAGGACCCCTTCTTCCTGGTGGAGACCATATGCATATGCTGGTTCTCCCTTGAGCTTATCATAAGATTTGCTTGCGCTCCCAGCAAGATAACCTTCTGCAAAGACGTCATGAACATCATCGATATCAGTGCCATCCTGCCCTATTTTGTCACTCTGGGTACGGAGCTGGCCAAGGACAATGACGCCTCTCCAGGAACGTCTCTGGCCATCATCAGAGTCATCAGGTTAGTGAGGGTGTTCAGGATCTTCAAGTTGTCTCGTCACTCTAAGGGCCTTCAGATCCTCGGTCAGACACTGAAGGCTAGCATACGAGAGCTGGGCCTGCTCGTCTTCTTCCTGTTTATTGGCGTCATCCTCTTCTCCAGCGCCATCTACTTTGCAGAGGCTGACCATCACAACACAGACTTTGTTAGTATACCACATGCCTTCTGGTGGGCGGTTGTTACCATGACCACAGTGGGTTATGGTGACATGTACCCAATGACAGTTTGGGGTAAGCTGGTGGGCTCAATGTGCGCCATTGCCGGTGTGCTCACCATCTCACTGCCAGTCCCCGTCATTGTCTCCAACTTTAGCTACTTCTACCATCGGGAGACTGAATGTGTGGATAATACCGAGTACAAGACGAGTCTGTGGGAGGACGAGGGGCCGGAAGGGGAGGAAACAGAAGGGGGGGAAATACATGACGGCGATGGAGATCCAGAGGGGGATTATTATGCCATTGAAGGCATCTGCAACCCTTTGAACGGGACACTGCTGGCTGGACTGTGTGCAGGGCAGAGCACAGAGTTCAGTGGAGGAAACACATATCTGAAGGAACCACTGGTTACTCAAGTTTAGTGATGGTGAGTGTTATTTTGTACTATTTGACAGTATGAAAAATGACAAATGAATGAAAAGAAGAATGAAACGCAATGAATGAAATTAGAAAAAAGGTTACTGGAAAGTTAAACCATAAAAATAAGACTGATAATATGCTTTTTGTTGACTTTACTTTTAATTTACAGATATTTATTACAGCACTAGAGCAGCCAAATACCGCTGAAAAGCTAATTTTGTATAATGTAGCTTTAAAAAAGCAAGAAAAAGACAGTGAGTTTTATGTTCTCAGGGTCTTGATACGCAACAAATATAAGCTATTATTTATTAATGCTATCAGCTTGAGTTTTACAATGACTTTCTGAATATATATATATGTGCCTTGAAACTATGATGTCTTAGCCCTGTCACTTTTTGGCTTAAAGTTTGAAGTGGAAGCAGTTAGATTAGTAGCAATATAGATGTAACGTCTCATCAAAACTAAACCAAACCCACATTCTCAACATTCTTCTGTAAGAAATGAACAAATTCAACCTTTTTGTAGTTTTGGTTTAGGTGACCTTTATCACTGCTGTATTACTCATAATGACACAGTGTTACCTATTTGTGTTAAAGAGGAAGGTTTTGAATGCTATAAAAAAACTTCTGTACTTAACTGCTTAACTATGCACTCAGTGTTTTTAATAAAGATTATATTTTATTAATTTTTGTTTAAGTGGCATTGTAATTTATGTCTGTTGTACTAAGTATTTATTTAGAGAAATGTAACTGGTGCCTCTGAAAATAATATCAGCCTTATTGATTATAGCAGTGTTATTTTAGGATATAAAATACATCAAACTAGAGAATCACAATTAATACTTCACTGGTTAGCACAATGCATCCAAGCACAACATTTATTCACAGAGGTCTGCCAGATTCACTAACGTATGTGTGACCTTTTCCACCACAAACTAAGCCAGTATAAGCGGTAGCTCCATTGTACTGGAACACGAGACTTTCCACAACATCACATGGAAGGTATGTGCACTAATATATCATTACCAAGTGTATACGTCTTCGTTGACGTCATATAGTTTGTGTTAATGGCGGCAGTGGAACAAAGCATAGAGACAGTGTAAGACAAACTATTTTTTTTATTAAAGAAACTTCTCACAATAATAATAGTACTTATGTTTATTACTATTAACTGCTAATCTCCTTAACCGAAGCGTCAGTTTTGGATCCAAGTAATAACCTAAATGTCTCTGACCGTAACAAGTTAACAGTAATGTACATTGTAGGGAAATGTCATTATTTAAATGCATAATATGTCATTTGAGAAAGGGTTTTGTAGATTCAAACAAAGACAAGTGTTTATGAGTGTTTGGCCCTCTTTGCACCATTGCTTATTTGTCCACCAGAGAGCGCTCGTGCTTTCAAAAATATTCAGCCCACTTCCTCTCCACCATGACTGCTATGATCATTAGTCAAAATAAGTTCTTCCTCATTTTGTATAAAGTTTCTCCCATGGTTTGTTTAAATGTTGATTGAATTCCCCTGCCAACCAATGACTGACTCGGACACACAAAAGAAAGTTACATCACGTGTATTTTCATTCAGAATTTCTCTCAACTGATACATAGACATACATAGTACAAAAACTTGCCATTTCTTACTTATTTCTTACTCTTACAAAATGTACTCAAAGTGCAAACTGTTAAATCTGATAATTTATGATTAGGTCTTTAAATACATTAGTAATGAACCACACACACAATAAATAAATAAATTACATAAAAAACATTTTGAGGAGCAAAAATTACTCATTCAATAAATAAAAACAAGTCCCTGGTCAATAAATAATACATTTTTAGAATACAAAGCTATGTATATATATATATGTTACTGGCCCAATGTGAACTGAGGACTGACCATAGCATTCAGACCCATTCCAAGAAGGTCCTCAGAGTCCACGTTGAATCTTTGAATGTTTGGCGTCTGTTCAGGCACACTCTCCCGTGCCAAAGTGTTCCTAAGCGGTAGGAATCTGGTGAAGACTGTGTGACGATCTGGGGAATGTCTTGGTGCGAGAGACACTGGAAATCCATGGTGCGAGGAAATAAAACGAGTGTATCCATCAGCCAGCAGCAGCTCTCTGAAGGTGCAGTCGTCCTCTGAGTAGAGCCCCTGAAACACACAACAGATATTAACCATCATTGAACTACAAGACCATGGAGTTTCTTGGGGAACATAGTATTTTTTGCTTACCTGCCCCCTCAAATGACTTCCACTGTCCATACAGAGAAACAGAGATGATGATTGTCCCTTGATGACAATTTCCCCAGTTTTCACTGATTTCAGCTCTAGCACACCTGGAACACAAATATACGTCTTTACTGGACCTCAAACTATCCCATGAGGATGTTTTTGATATTAAAATATCCTCCAAAACATGCTCTCTTTCTGATTTATCTCCCAAATACTCACTGTGAGGAGTCTGAGCATCACTTCCTGACACTCTCCCATCCAGGGTCATCTGCAGATACATCCCTCTTCTGTGATTATCTGCATCATGAAAAAGGAAGGAAAGGAAGAAATTAGCATAATGGATAAAAGAGCAGCAGCATTTCATCAATATGCAATATTAAATCCGTTGTCGTATAAATACCTGTGTAGAGATGTACCTCTCTGACTTGATTATCGAAGGATAAAATTGGGTTGGAGTCAGCGAGATAAAATGACAAACAAAATTGAAGTCGAACAATTAGGAGAAAAGACGACAGGCCAGAGAAATACTTGTGTTGAAAGCAAAACATTTGGAAAAAAGGTTCAGGAGGATAATAAGGAATAAATACAAAATAAATAGCTTGATACAAATAGCTTATAAATATATGACACTGTACAAGCAAGTTCTTTTTGTTAAAAAGGAGCAAGGTTAGCTCCCTTTTAAAGGACTTTGGAGAAGGAGGTGCTACCCCCTGAATGTGAGTCAGACATTTCTACATAATGAAAGCGTGATTTAATGCTGAGAGGAAGACCTGTGTTTAGACACTATGTATGGGCTTCTTCCTGCCATTTACAGTAAGCCTGGCCTTTAAAGTTGGGTATTTGGACTCGGAAGTCAGGTGGGATTAAATTCCTTCGGGTCAACTATCACTTGAATCCAAAGATTTATGTATTGATTTGATGTTTTTAAGTGTTTCCAGTATTTACCCCTTTTTTCAGCATGTGTTTTAACATTAAAGGCCAACATTTGGATTATCTTCCACCACAGTTCAAATGCCTTATTTCAGATGTTGTTTCAAGTTATTATAAATGCATTTATTTGTAATTGTTATTCAATCATTATGTTTCCTCCCTATTCTTCTACATCACTGCATACAAGTGTAAGCATGATTGTATCCTGTTGTTTTTATATCTCTTAGCTATGACACATAGCCACATGTTTATGGTTGGCTAATGTGTTTCCAAGCATTTTTAAAAGTAAAAAACGTTGTTTATTAGGATACCTCCTCAATAGTTGAATAAAAAACAAAATTCCAATTGTTGAGTACAGTTACAAACCACATTATGAGCTATTATCGGTTCACATTGAGAAATATCAGTAGATACACTTTGTCATGTAGATAAAACCGCTTACCATAACTCAGGGTGATTTTTACTTTTAGAAATATACACATTTTTACAACTGCAAGAAGATGAAACACAAAAACATGTCTGCGTCATCTGCTCAATAAATTATAATAAACATGCACGAGTGGAAATGCCTGGATTTCACTTTGTTTATCTTATTTTGATGTGTGTGTGTGTGTTTGAGGGCGAGAATGTGGGGAAACAGGGGCTGAAACTTATTTACAAGCAGGAGACAAGTGTTTATGTGTCTGCAGCTGTGCAGTCACAAGAGTAGCTGTACGTCACCTTGTAAAGTCACATATGACGAAACACAGGGCATCACCAGGAAATGTTACCTTCTCTCGAAAAAGTGCATTATCATTGTAATGGGATGCAACTTCCGGGGTCAGTTCATCCAAAGTGATATTATTTCTTAATCAAGCTAAAAGAGTTTGGGAGCAATATTGACATATTACACTGTCTTCGTCTGTATTTATATATCTTCACTTAATATATAAAGTTTCTAAACAGTCCTAAATCGGAGAAGGTTTTGTGGCTTTTTTATACAAGGATCCTATGTGAAAGTTAAATAAAAATACACTACATTTGTGTTTGATGTGAAGCCTGCTTAGACATGTTTCCGGATGTTGAAAGTGAAATATGAACAGAATTGCAGTCATACGCACGATGGCCACGAGATGGTGCTAACCTGTTTACTCTTCAACCTCCATATATGAGCACCTTCTCACAGGAAGTTACAGCACTGCCACCATCGTGTGTACAATATCGATAAATGTGATTTCAAGACGGGATATTTGAGAGTTGAATGGACTGATAATGCATCACATACGTATGAACAGGGGTTCAATTGTTTTTTTAATGGCTCTTTTTTTTGTATCGCCTTTTCAAATATAGCCTTTCAATTACTTTTAAAGTGCCATAAGTGCCAGAGAAATTCGACATACTGTATATTTGGAATATTTGCATGTTTTTTTATGATTGATCATAGGTCAAGATTCATTACCCTGCATAAAGCAGACACCTACAAATTATGGTCTGGGGACGAGCTCATTGTTTCAGGAAGGGTTGAGAGGTTTTCCCGTCACCGCACTGAGGGCAGCCCCCTCCGGTAGAAAAGGACAGAGAGAACATCTTCACCAAGTCCACTTTCCCAGTCTTCAAGAAACGGCTGGCAGGTGAAGTCAAAACAACTCGAACACCGGCTGGTGTCTATAACCTTTTTCACATCTATATTTTATAACATGTATTATGACTTTTTCATAATTTTTTCACTATGTCTTCTTGCATGATATATTTCACTAAGATATGACTTTTTTATGTTTTCAAAATAATATATATTATTTATGTTTTTCGACATACTATACTATGACTTTTTTCATGTTTTTCGACCTAATATGCTACGACTTATTTCAACTACTTCCATTAAAGGTACATGTAAAAACATGACCTATAACAATTTTATGTCACAGGACCTGTCACATGCATATGTTTAATTTCATAGCCAAAATCTGCCAATACATATGACATTGTTGATCCCTTCCTAAATGTTAACCTATTGGTGGCCTGGTTAACTTTTCCACCCTAAACTTTTAAGTTAAAGAGAAAAATATACCTCCTAAAAAAATTCTTGCTCCACTCTTACCTATTTCTTCTTAGTCTTCACATATTTCTTAGTGTTGTGTCCAAGTTGAAAGTTCAATTAAGAATCTGCATTTCAATAGTTACTCTGAAAGACGAGAGAGAGAGAGATACATCCCAGCCAGCTATCTGACACCTTCTCTCATTGTGGGGAGAAACTTCCAGAAACTCATCCAGCAGCATTTTACAGGTATGTTTTTTTAATTACAGCTTTTACAATCATTATTATCATATTATATTCAATTATCATCACTACTCTCCAATAATATGATTGTAAATCATAACACAATTTGTTTTTTTTTCTTCAAAATGTACACATACAAGTAGCATATCTTAAATGTCCATAATTTAAAACATATTTCCTTTTTCAACTTAAAATTAAGTTACAGTCAGTCTTAAAACTAGGTATGAAATGAACGTACAGTTTAATACACACACACACGCACGCACACACACACACACTCACACACACACATACACACACACACACACACACACATACACACGCACACTATACATACATACAATAGCATTTATCATAAAAAATGATACAAATAAAATACACACATTTTACAAAGTCCTGACCCAAGCTTCCAGATCATTAGATGATTGATATCATGACGTTCACTCTAGAATGGTTGATTTTGGCATGCATATTAACACAAATGCTTACCTCTTTTTTTCCCCACTTTGAACAGGATTTTGTCATAAAGCACTTGGCTAAACGTCTCATTGTCTGTCATATTCACATTTGTGCATCTCATGTCTGTTATGGCTTAAGAACATACATTTAATTTCCCCTGTGTACGCTCACACGCTCCCATTGAACCTCCCTCTCCCCAGACTCTACTGTGTTGTGATGTTACTAGTCAGAGTATGTTCTATTTTTAGTCTAAATCATATTGAGATCACCTGAAAGGGTTTCTTTCTCCCAATACGAACTGGAATGCAGTTTCCAATTTTTAAAATACAAAAAAATCATTGTGTCAATATTGCCATCTCACACTCAAAAACAGGATATGTATTCACGATAGGCGATGGTCACTTTCTACAGGCCACTTTCTACAGAATCAAACAGCGTCATGCCACAACTATGGATCAAGATGGGGTGAGAGGAAGAGAGGGATAGAGAGAGACGGAGGGAGGGAGGGAGGGAGAGAAACAGATGGATAAACAGACATTCACTCTCTTCAGAATTCATTCACTCAGTGTCTTTGATTCTTCGAGACATCTCGTGTAAATCTTGTTGGTCATCTTCTTAGAGTCCATTTTTTTTTCAAAAATGTGATTTTTTTTTTCTTCCTCGGGTTAGGATAGAGACGGGGCTCTACAAAATGGAGTAAAAACAAAAGAATCGTGAAAGCTCCTGCTGAGATGAGATGTTTGATCTGGTGTTCACACAATCTATTTTTAGCTACAGATACACTGAGAGTGATTTGTTCCCACCTGGTGTGCTTATCTTTTAGCAGGAATATGTTCTGACGGACCCCGACTCTCCTCTCGGACCTACTGACAGAGAAAAGAAGGCAATCAGTCATTAACCTTATTATTTTCTCCATGCGACATCTCATCATATCCTCTTAAACTCAGTCTTTGTAACGATTTTGACCTTGGATTTAGGGATATTTAACCAATTAAATAGCTGCTAAATCTCCATCTTTCACCGTCCATCTTAGGCACTATGTTTAACAATGTGAAGTGCAAATAAATGAATAACTTCAAGCTTCATTAACACTAAAATAACACTTTTATGGTCTCCGCTTGTGTTGCGAAAAACGGTTTCTGAACAAGCAAATAAATCACTGAAAAGTACAGACGACAAAAACCAAATGTCACATACAGTAGATGACACTTTTTTGGATCTCTGAGAACAAAAACCTGCAATGACTTATTTTTGCTATAGAGGCCACTAAAGAGAAAGATCACTGATGTTTTCTCACACATGTTTAAACTCTATGAACCACTGTGTGATGCCAGATCCCAGCAGTTCTGCTTTAAATCAGCCGCTGTGAGCTGCTTCTCCTCACCTTCACTCTGGACTTTTCTCAGGGTGACGGAGGGGGTCGAGATGGCGGAGGCACGGAAGTTGGCAGGTAATGTCTCTGAGGAGTCGGACGTCACGCCGCGGAGGTCCTTCTCCCGGAACATTTTCCTCCATGACGGTGACCGTGTAAATGTTTTTGAGCCGTCCTGTGGAGATGAAATAACACCAGTGATTTTAAAATGACAGCATTCACACTTAGGGATATCTATATCAGGCTCTTGTTAAGAAGGGTTTGGTTGTGACAATAGACCACAGTCACAGAGCATTTAGTCCTATAAGCTGTTACATGACATAAATACTTTCTTTATAAGGATGTCAGATATTTGAGTCTTCTATACAACTATTCTTTACAACTGAAAGGAAATGATAATGTCGTGATACACATTTAACAAAGGGCAACAATTGACACGTTTGGATCAAAGGCCCTTTTGTCAAGTAAAACAGTCTTAGCCTGGGCTGTTACGATCAACACACACTCCCGCCTCCTGGCAGTAGTGATTATCGTGATTGATTTTCTACTGCCATCCTGCTTTGTCGTACCTCATCTGGCCTCCTTTCTGTTCCCATGGTGATGAGACCGTTGTACTCCTTCTCCAGGAGCTGCCTCGCCTGCATACGATAGACCAACAGCGTTTTCAGATCATAGTTAAGATCATTTAAGAGTTAGAGATCAGGATTATCTTGACGGTAAACATAAGGTGTGGCAAAGAGAACTTCTGACAGCAGTTGTGAGATAAGGACTCTGTGTAGACACCTGAAAGTGATTTGCTGGGGATTACCTGTGTGTTCTGATTGGGTATCTGGAGCAGGAGGGCCAAGTCAGTGTAGTCGAAGGTGTCATCTAGTGCCAGGAGGGCCCCGTGCACCCCGCTTTCTAACAGGTTGTCAGCAAACTCCTTCAGACCGATAGCCTGCACCCAACACATCACTCGCTCATTGGACCACACCATGACATCTGTGGAGAAGGTCCCAGAGAGGCAGTTATCAACAAAAAGCATGCACAAATGTACGCTTTGATATAATGTCTGAAGGGAACATTTGGTATTAAGAACAGAAGCCTCACCTTGGTTGTGGTGTTGGCTCTCGTCCCTCCTCCTCTCCAGCTCCTTCCTGTCATAGTTTAAGCGCTTCAAGCACATGATGCCATAGTGAAGACTCACCCTGTAAGTGAGAAGGACACATTGCTCTTATTTCCATCAAAGCTGGGGTATATACATCAGAGGATTATGAGACAGAGCTCAAACATGTAAAACACCTCATTCTCTACTTCTACACAGGAGCAAGTCACACCTACTTATTTGACTCATTTAAATGTTCTGTGTCCCTTTGTAAACATTTTAGGTTTCTTTGTGAAACATGTGGTGTCTCATTGTGGTTGTTTTGTTTCTCTACGTTGTTGATTTGATTCTCAATGTTGTTGTTCCATTTCTCTTTTGTGTTTCTTCATGGTTTGTTTGTGTTGCTTTATAGTCCTTTTGTGTCTCTTTAGATTTGTGTTTTTTTTCAGTTGTTCTGCATGTCTTTGTAGTCATATGGGTTTCATTCAAGTCTTTCGGGGGACTTTGTTATCATTTCATGGGTCTAGATGGTCATTTAGAGTCTCTTCCTGGTTGGTAATTGTCTATTTAAAAGTGAAACCTTGTTGTTAAAGGTATCTTGGGCCTGTGCCCCATAAGCCTGTTCAGTTTTTCATCCATGGATATATACGCCAAAGAGAGCCAATGTGTATAAACGTCTGACGTTCAGACCTGTGGAAACTGTCCACCATCTTCAGCTGGCCCCTCAGTTCCTTCTTGGTCAGGTGATCAAGCATACGGGCATCCACCAGAGACTCCATGAAGTAGGAGCGGTACTGGGGCAGACCCAGGCTGGGCAGCCATTCGTTTCCAACCCACTCATGGTTCATGTCTCCATAGGCCAGGATCTGGAGGACGAATGGGAGGTGGGTGTGAGAAGGGTCAAGACAACACAAAGTCCCCCCGACTACATCTGTCTCTCCTTCCCGTGTATGTTATAAATAGTGCAGTGCTGTATATACGCACAATCATGCAACACATCCCGCAGTTGTGCCAGTTGATGCATCACACGTAACAGGAAAGATAAATAACTCTCAGGGATTTTCCGAGTTATTAAGTGGTGCAAATCTATCAAAGCTAATTCCAGTCTTGCTCAGTTTACAGTATAGATATCATTAAGCTAGGTTTTTAAGGGTTATAACACCTGGCCTTAAATGGACTGTTTAACCACTTACTGCAAAAATAAGTTTGAAGGTATCTGGACAAGAAATAATCTATAAAGAATATTTTTACTGTCTAACATTGAGCACTTATTTGATGTGAACTTTTGCTAAAGCACGAGCTAAAAAGAGCACACTTTTCAACAGCATTGGCCCCTACGTTGCCTTAAAAGCAATGTTTGGTTTTCCGCTTCCATTGTGACATTCAGAATCAGTGACCAGGTGACTCACCTGATCCCAGCTGAACTCCTTTTGCTCCTTGTGTTCCAGGAAGAGAAGAAATGGAAGAGAAATGGAACAGAGAGTTCCAAAGAGAGGGAAATATCACCAGGGGGAAGTGTGTGTGTGTGTGTGTGTGTGTGTGTGTGTGTGTGTGTGTGTGTGTGTGTGTGTGTGTGTGTGTGTGTGTGTGTGTGTGTGTGAATCAGGAGAGAATGGAGAAGAAGTAGGGAAGGCAGAGGGAGGAAAGTTTTGTTAGTGAGAGAGAATTAGTTGGAAAAAACACTACATCAAATACAGATTTGAGGGAATAGTAAGGGAAAGGAGTAGCCAAACAAGCCTAATCAGAGACAAAGAAAAAGAACAAAAGTTTATAAATGTGAGACCTTTTATTGAGGTCATAACTTAAACGATTATATATACAGTATTTAACAATATTTGACTGTAAAAGTGTTGGTATCAGAACTGTTTGAGGTATTACGTGCTACATCCATAAACATTAAGTAAAGCAATATTCTAAATAATGGATTTCTTTTAGTGATTTGGCAGAAATGTAATATTCTTACTGGCTTGACGGCAGCAGCGAGAGACTCCATCTCAGCATGCGTCATCCAAATATTACTGGTCGACTGTAATGACAGTAAGCAAGTCATTTAGACATCATCTACTCGCTGATTTTCAAGAGTGATAAAATGCTGTTTTACTGAGCCTTACAGAGCGAGTGCTGGCAGGTGCAGACGGACTGGTGAGGGAGACCATTTCCTGAATGGCCAGGCGGAGTTTGAGCCGGTGGAGAGGGTTGCTTATGCCGATCTCCCGCTGGATCTCTGTGTCCGAGAGGTTGGCCATGATGGCGCCGCTTTTCACGTTTGCACGACACGCTGCCACATACCATGCTGGCATGCCTACCCACAGCTGGATGAACAGAGAGATGGTATCAAGCAATGTATCAAAAAGTGTCACTTTTGTTTTTAAGCATACAGATTGTGTAACCGTAACTTGACGCTATTGTAAAACTAGATCGGTTCCATTGGATTTGTCCCTGGAGAAGCTGGATATCTATGTGACTTCTTGGTGGATGTGTCAGGACTTACCTCAAGCCACGTTACAACAGTCGGGCCGTCCCATGAGGCAAAAGGCAGACCTTGACGACAGGCTTCCTCTAACAGGTCATGTCTGGCGAGGAGAGAGGAAAACCTTTGTCAAAGATACATTTCTACATATCTGACTTCAACACTGTCTTATTTAAATCAGAAAAACGTCATAGTAAAACCATTGTATAGTATGTAACTAAGAAGTCATAAAACGTCAATGTTTAGTATGTGAAAATAAATCAGAAAGATCAAAAGTATAATATTTCCAAAAAATACATTGAAATGTCATATTATAGTATGCCATAACATTGACTATTGTATAAAGTGATAATATATTGTTTACTAGGAGAAGAGGCATTTAAATGGTCAAGAAAATGTTTTAGGATAGTATGTTATACAAATGTCATCAAATGGAAGCTGGCAGACAGAGGGCCAAGAGTCAACGGACAACGAACAACACAGACCTTGCTGACAGAAACCAAATTATAATTTCCCCCTACATTCTACAGTTCCAGATATTTTATATGAGAAACAGAATTGATATGTTTTAAGTGTGTGTAAAGATGACTGATCTCACTTCTTTTTGCTGCGGCGGTCTTTCTCCACTGTTCCAGTCCCAAGTTTAGCCAGGCCTAACGGGTCAGCTGAACCCAGGTCATCAGAGGGTGTGGAGGCTGGAAAGTGAAACGGTCAATAAATAACATTTATTCTATGAATCCATGATCAATGTTGACATAATATATTTGTTAGTTGGACATAAAAAAAAGTATAGTGAAGGGATTGAGTAGTTTCTATCGGTTCACGGACCCAGTGAGGAAGATTCCCGACCAGGTGTACCGATCCTCCCTTTTTCCTTTTTGCCAAAGAGACGACCAATTGAGGACTTAATGCTTTTCTTTTTGCTGGCCTTGTGGAGGGAATCCTGGCTGGCGGTGGTAGAACCGTCAGCAGAGAGACTGAGGACAGAGACAGAAAAAACAGGAAGTCAAATCAACACATGGAGCAGATCTTGGGGATAGTTTGTTGGCCAAATAAACAATCTATAAAAAAACCTTCGTGAGAGTACCTGCGAAATTCACGGAGGTCGTCGAGTCCTGCTCCCGGGTGAGTGTGTGTCATTCTGTCCAATCGCAAGGCTCGAGGAACCGCGGGAGTGTTGGAGTCAATCAGGGCAAGAGCTCTGCATTCTTCACCATCTTTGCTATTCTGCAGGGTGGAGAGAGTTGGGTGAGTTTATACAGGTTAAAATGTCCTCATTTAAAAACACATTTGTAGCTTATATCACAACATCCACACCGTACCTGTCTGTCATTCTCTCTGGCAGGGGAATGTGGCAGGCGGGGGGTCGAATGTCCAGAACTGGGAGGTGAGGGAGACGCCAACGTGGAGGAGGTGATGGAGGGAGTCATGTATCCCCTCCCGACGCTGTCCCGTCCTCCCAGTGAGGAGGGGGGAAGAGATGGGGCATCGAGGGCCACGCTGCTGACCCGGCTTTCTATCTCTTCGGCCCTCAGCTCTGTGCTCTCCTTTTCCTCCTGAATGAGCCTGAGAGTAGATGGGAGGAGAAAATACGTTTACATTTCAGGCTTTAATCTTTAATCATTTTGATTGTAGGCAACCTATTGGTGGCACAAATGGCCTTAGCATTTCAAATGAAACTGTAGTGGATGTAGAACTCACTTAATCTCCTTGTTGATGGCCTCCAGTTGCTCCTGCAGCATGATGGCCAGAGTCTGTACATCTGTCTGTCCGCTGGGAGACAGCAGCTCCGACCCGAACAGAGTCTCCCGGTCGTCCTCATCGTCGGAGCAGCCTCCGTCTCCAACATCATACCCGGGACCAAGCATGGAGCCGCTGTCCCACTCTCCATACTGGGAAGAACGAGAAATCCATAACATGATCATCCTAATACAAACTGATACTATAATCATCATCATTATTATCTCAGTGTGAGATGAGCACCTTGTTGCTGTCGTCTCGAGCCCCCCAGCGACCTCGGTTCGTCCGCCTGACCACCATCCCAGTAGTGGAGTTGGTGTAGCCGGACGGGAGCGAGCCTCCGCCCTGAGGGTACCGCAGCTCTGAGGCGCTCCCTGGAAGAGATCTTCGAAAGAGGGTGGAGGGAAGAGAGCTCACGCTGCCCGCCCTGTGGTGAGATCCAGAATTCATTTGCGATGTTAGTACTTAAAGATAACAATGCGCCCATTTCCTGGGACTAACATTATGAAAGACAACACACCAAATTACCCTAGAAATAAAAACAATGCAAAACAGTATCAATATGTTTAAAGCATACATTATTTACACACTTGTTAGCCAGGACAACACCCTCTAGGTATGGTCTGAATAATTACCTTTTAAAATAGAATTTAGTGGAAGCACATTAAAAGTAAACACAGGAGAAAACAAACAGAAGGGGGCAGCGTAAATGTAGTATCCCTTGAGAGAATAAATTCCCTTAAAGGTTCATTGTGGCTAACCTGGAATAAGAGCCAGGCCTGCCTCTGAGCTGATCTAGCTCCAGTTGGATTCGCTCCAGCTCAGCAAGGAGTTGTTCCTAAAGCACAGAGGAAACAACATTGTTATTTGCTTTGTTTCTGAGGAAAAGGTAAACTGGGACTTTTTATAAATGTAAGAAAAAAAGTCAACATCCTTAGCAAACATGTAGAAAGTGTGATTATGCACAAGACGGACAAATGACCTCGTCCTTTCCCACACAAAAAAATGAAAATATATTGGTTACATAGCTGAAAAAGTGAATACCTTATTAGCTATGAGATCATCTTGGATTTTCTTCATGTTAGACAGTTCCTCTGAGAGAGCATTCTAGCAGAGCGGAGGAAAGAACATACATGTTTTACCAACTTTTTCCTAATCTTCCATTTTATCACAAAATATTTTTGCACCACTAATTAGTCTCCTCGTTACCTTCTCCTCTAGCGCTGCCATCCTCTCTTTGAGGTGGAGCTGCAGCCTCTCATTGGACTCGGACAGAAGCTTGTCCACTGTATCTGAGAGGCGTTTGTTGTGTTCATCATTCATCTTCTCCCTCTGCCTCGCCTGTAATGACACGATCCCAAGAGAGGTGTTCAACATGTATAAAAGTAGACAAACAAACTTTCATCTTGTTTAAAAATGGTATACATGTATGTAGCCAAGTAGAGAGAAACATAATATTTTACCCTCTGTAGCTCTTGGTTCTTCTCCTCGAGTTGAGCCTCCATTTGTCGTAGTCGCTCCTCGAAGTTTCCATGCCGTTCCTCTGCCTACATTAGAAGAAACAACATTTCCATACGCTCTTGCAAACAAAACCAATTTCTTTTTTATTTGGGGGCAAAACAAGTGTTTTCCATTTCTTCACTGCTTGGTGTTTTCAGTTCTGCTTATGTGCGTATGTTTGTATATGTACATGAGTAGGAGTGTATATACATATACAGTGTATGAAAATGGGTACCGGTGGGTATATAGGTTTGTATTAATGTATATTTATAAAATCCTCCCTCTAATTCTTTGTCCATGGTGAAGCATGAATTGCATTAACTGAAGAAAGAGCTAGCCATTGGATGACATCATGAGTAACATATCTTAGTCCCTCCTGCATATCACTGCCCTGTTATCAGCTTTAATATAACTTTAAATATATTATTAAAAGTATCCCAAAGATTATGTAAATCCAAATAAAGGCTTGCAGGCTTTTGTTCCAAAGAGGCACATTATTATCTGTTTAACTGATACAGGCTATTTTATATACAAATATATAAAACATAATCATCCATTAGAACTGTAGTGGCATGTGTTTTGGATAGAAACGGACAGTGTGTTTTTTCCCCTTCACTCAACGTACCTTGTTGAGAGCAGCAACCCTTTGGGCAAGCTGGGCCTCGATCTCAGGCAGCGTCTCAGCCCTCTGCAGGGTCTGCTGGAGCTTCTGCTTGGCTTCATCCAGACGTTCCTGCAGCTGTCTGTTCTTCTCTTCACTCTGGACACACAGAACAAAACACACATGTTCAGTACTGAATGTATGAGTCAAACATAACATACGCTGAATATTTCATTTATTTGAGCCATTCTTACCTGTCTGTGCAGTGATTCCTTGCTGGCCAGCTCATTTTCCAGCTTGTCTTTGATATCATGGAGAGAAGTCGCCTCCCTCTGGGCGCTGAGGTACCTGCATTCAACACCAAGCCACCATTGAATCGTTACAGCTGCATTTCTCAGCCAACATAACATGATAGATGTGGTTATTATGCAAGGCTGTAATTTCCACTGGGAATTCATTCACTAAAATACCCAAAAACCGTGTCCTCTTACTGTCAAACTGCCAGAATCCAGATGGGAGAAAATATGAAGTGATCAAAAATGTTTAAATGCTGAATCTGAGATGCCTTCATATAATACTGTGTGCTCACAGCATCTAAGCTTTACAAACAGTATTGAGAGAAAAACAGTCATTGTTTGCCCTCAAGCAACAAACACGAGATGCTAATCTACCATTATGGGTGGAGGTCGATGGAAGCTTGTGAATAAACCATACAGTGTATATATAAAGGAAATAAACCTGCATATAATACTCAAGTCTAACTCATTTTTATTTACAGATAATTCTCCTAAAAAGACACTATCATTAATTCAACATTATGCAGTTAAAAACCGGCTCTTTTTTTGGTAATTGATTATTTATTAGGTATTGATTTCAAAAATTCATTGTTGACATTGGAAAAAGGTAAGTTTGAATTTCTTATTTTTTTGAAGACATTTACCTTCAGGCAATTAAATCAAAAAGATTCATCAATTTAACTTTTAAAATATGATATTCTTTAACACTAACTTAGTTTTCTATACTGTACATTTAATCCAAAGAGTATGATATCCAGTTATATTGCTGCTTTTAAACAAACTGTGCAACAATATCTGCTTTCTTTGGTTTTCACTCACAGCTTAATAAGGATATAATGCAAATGCAGTTATGTTAAACAGCCTTAGACTGTATAAAGAGGTGTCAGAACACCTTTGCGACACATTTCCACCCAAAAGGTGGAACATATGGTCCTTCTGCTATGTTAATTACAGCTTATGTATGAAATTCTGGATCCAAAAGAAGTCCTCACTAAAGCTAAGAATAGATTCCTCAAACACAGCAACGGTTACCTGCGTTCTAGTGTAGTAATCCTTTCCTCCATGTCCTCCCTTTGGCAAAGAGCCTAGAGGAATACAAAATGTATCATGAAACAAGACGATGTACAGGGCGTTTTATAATATACAAAAGGTATTTTTACAAATGTATTTCATAAGTAATAGCTAGGTAAGAGTTATTCAACAGAAGAAGAACATGTACGTGTGGGTTGCCTTTATTTTTCTTAAGTATTTATTATATCTTCTTTTGTATATATGCAGTAACAACGAAATTCACATATCCATGTCTTAACAGTTTAATTTATCTTAATTTACTTCAACTACCCTCCAAAATATGGCATATTAATACTTATGCCCATTGTGCAAATGTAAAATTGGAGCCCCAGGACTCGAGGGATCTCATGGTCTGGGCCGGAAAGATACAGACCTCTTTCACTTCCCTTTGGAGCTTCTGATTGGCCTCCTCCGACTTCGTCACCTCCCTCCTGGCGGCCGCAAGCTGTTCCTCTATTTCCCCAACCTGACGTGAAGATCACAAATGGACACAAGCTGACACAGTTTGAACCTACGTGAGTTAGAGTTAACTCCCACGGAACCAATTGGAATAAACACTGCACGTGATTCATTACAAATGTCTGTCTGGCCATTGTAGAGTTCAAAAATAGTTTTAAAAAGCATCACTGACATAAGTGTAACATGCTGAGAGTCTGACGCATCCAACACGCAGAACTAAAGACAGAATGTGCTTATTTCAGTTTTCTTCTACATCCTTATCTCCTCTGACCAGACTGTCAAACAGATTCTAGGTTAGGTATCTTTACCTATATATTGTTGACACGTTACACATGTCAAACAGTGCTACATACAATATGTCTATGATAAAATATAAATGCCCTTTTTATTTTGTATTATATAGTTTATATTTTGACTTTTAAAAAAAAGCAGCTATAGTTCAACAAGAGTGGAAAGGGAGACTTGTAGATGTGCTGAAGATAGATCACCTCTTCAGTGTTTGAGTTACCTCTATTCAATTGAGGACATTAAACAACATTATGATAATATCCAGTCGTCATTGAATGTAACAAAACATTTAAAAAATGCAGTATTAAAGTTCAAACGTGCAGATAAATGTTTATTTCTAGTCCTCCGTGCTAACAATTCACTCACCTTTAAAGGATTATATGACATTTTGGTAAATGTTTTTATTTGCTTCCTGTCAAAACTTTGATATGGAGGAAAAAGGGGTAAAAATTGCCTGTACACAGATAGATATACATTTATATTGAAATTTCGGCTAAGATTTCACATCCAACCCTGGTCCCCACTTTGGAAAAATAATTCCAAAAAGTGATGTCCCCACTTTGTAAAAATAAAATATTGGTCCTCATGATGGCAGTCAAACAGGAACACACACTCACCTGGCGACACATGAGGGCCAGCCTCTCCCTCAGCTGGGAGAGTTCAGATCTCTGCCGCTCTATCTCTCCTTCTCGCTGCCTCTCCAGCTCGCTCTCCTCCAGGCCAGTGGAGGGCCCATTGGGTAGTCGCTGGAATGATGACAAATATAGAAAAAAATGAAAAGTGGAGTGATGAAGGAGAACAACTAGTTCGAAAAACTCGAGGTTGTAGGTGAAATAAATGACATGTGGATGACATACTGACACACGTGGTACCCATAGAGCACATCTACTTTCTACTGACTTTCTAGACTCTAACACATACACATGAACAACTGGAACCAACATGCATAAAGCCCTCCCTTACATCTTTCCCGCCGTCCGCCCCTTGTTGACGTCTTTTAATTTGGTCTCTTAAAGAGATTACCTGGAAAAGGGGAGACACAATGGGCAGACAGACAATATAAATGAATGTTCTTTCTTAACACCAAGCTAGAACATCCTTGAGACACAAAAAAATCATTCATACTGGAGTTTACCTCTTGAGCAGATGTTGCAAGCTGGTCCTCTAGCAAGGACACCCTCTCGAGGGCCACGCGGAGCCTCTCTCGGACCTGTGGGGTAAAACAATAACTGATACAGCGGTGTATACAAATTACGAGTCAAGCAACATTTTGATTTGCTCTTATTCGTCTCCCAAATTAACTACATCTTCTTGACCTTCCTGATAAGCTTGAAAGAGCAAGTTATCAAGCGATAAAGCCAATTAAACAGTTCATAATTGGCTAAAACAGTCACATCATTACATTCTTTGACTACATTTTCTTTAAAATGTGCCTTTAAGCAGTTTAAGGCCCTGCAGGAAAGTACTTTATCCCACCTTCTCATCCAGAGCCTTGTGGTGCTCAAACAGAGACTTGAGGGCCTTGAGGACTTCCACCTCACTGGAAACCCCCGCCGGGGACTGGGCTTGTCTTTTCACCACCGTCATCCTCAGACTACGCTCATGGCGAGACACCAGACACTCCAGGTGCTCCAGCAACAACTACAGGAAAGAGTGGATCAAAGTGGAAGGAGACGGAGAGGTGGCAGGATATTGCAAAGAGGTGAACAGAGGGAGGTAAGAAAGAGAGTTTAAAGGATGGGGACACGTGAGGAAGAAAGAAAATAAGACACAGAATAAGAGACACACAGAGATTTGGAGAAGATGCAGAGAAGTGAAGGGTTTGTAAAGACACAATGACGAAATATGGTGGAAAGATGACGGCAGGTAGCATAGTGAGTGAAAGTAAAAGCAGAAAAGGACACAAAAGGAGTCATGAAGACAAAATGTGGAGGAGAAAGAGGAAGAGAAGCAGGGAAAACACCCAGAATCAAATTAAACAGTGTGACACCCACACAATCACAATGGGTGAAGAACATAACAGAGAGGCTGTTTCAGTGCTAATAAGCAAAATGGCCGCCAAACATCTTACACGTGTGTTGTTTCTCTCCGCCTTGAGCTCGGCAATCTCCTCCTCCCTCTCCAGAAGCTGCTCCCGGCAAACGTTCAGATCTTTAGTCAACACAGCAAACTCCTGTGGAACACACAAGCTGCGATCAGGGGCAAAGAAACAAACTGTTTGGTTTGATAGTTTAATGTGAGTGGTCTCCGCTTGAGCTGAAAGTTTAAAGGAAAAGATAATAATTCAGGCCAGACCAATGAAGTGACTCAGGGAATGAAATGGAATTGGCTGCTGTCAGCACATATAGATGGACACATAGCACTACAAATATCACCAAAGCCCTCCAGAAAAATACTCTTTGGAACACCTGAGACCATGAACATGGGGAGACGCACATGAGGTAAACCCACATAACAATCATGTAAATCACTGACACACTTTCCAGCACTCTCTCTCTCTCTTCATCGCTTGCTCATCCTCCTCAGTGAACTCGCATTCATGGATGGATTACATCACACTGTTACACAATGGCTCTGCACTGGAATAGAAGAGAGACCCCCCTCAAAACACAGCATCAATATGTCCCCCACAGCACTGCTGGGAATACATTTGCAACTCCTGCATAATGCCTTTAACTGAGTGCAAACAGGAGGGCGTGTCTCACATTTTGTACACTGGTACAATCCATGGTCAGTGATTTTTTTATGTCTCCATAAAACACCTCTGAAGCCCTCAGCTAAGAGGCAATAGCTGTTTATGTGAATGACAATGATGTGCATATGCAGTTTTACAGTCAGGATTACCTGCTTTATGATTCAGAAAAGGTTGAAGTAGACACATGAAATTGTTCTGTGTTTGCATGCAGGATGTAAGATGGAAAGAGATCTATACAGATGGTGACACAGTGGGTCCATTGGCTCTTGGCCTTATGGGATTGTTTCTTTTTTGGAAAGGGGTCAGCTTTTCAGTGTTTTTCCCTTATCCTCTTGTTGTTCATTTTCTATTTGATTTCATTTGTCCCCATAGGCCTCAATTAATTTAAAATAGTTTGCAGCCCGCTTTATAATGTACAAGGACATTAGATGCATAAATTGGAAATACACATTTGAAGTGATGGGCTGCATATTGATAAAGATGTACAGGTTTTCTACACAATATCGCAAACACCTATAAAGATTAATAAAGTTATTGGTTATTGTAAGAATTTTGCCAATGAGAAGCAGGTATTTACTGGTAGTCAGTATCGTCGTCTGAAAGAAATTCATAATTTCAATCCTTCAACTAAATTAGATTGCACTTGATTCCATCGCTTTCCATGGTCGTTTTTGTAACTAGAAAAGCATGCAGACATGTTATGACAATGGGAGCAGCTGTGGTGACTCACTATGTTGCATATTGAGTGCTAGATTGAAATGTTTAATTCCCTTTTCTTTCTCCTTTCATTCCTAGACACCAAAATAGATTTTAAAACGTTAAAAAAAAATACCTTTCTGACTTGGAATGCTAACCATGCCAATATAATGTTGTTAATGATGTCAGGACTTATGTCCTAAATGTTGCTGTATTGCTGTTGTATTGTTTTAAGTGTCGGACCCCAGGAAGAGTAGCTTTTGTTGAGAGCAAAAGCTAATGGGGATCCTTAATAAACATAAACATATGTCTTGATATAGGACTTATAAACACAATCAGAGTTTAAGAATGTCCCCAACAAAAGAAGAGAAAGCTGCTCATGTGATAACAAAATATAAAAATGGCCGTTATTACTAATAAGCAATTTCATCCCATAAACTACAGAAAATTCCTAGAAAATCAAGTGTTCATTTAGTTTAACTGAAACCATTAACATATTAGCTTCCAGCATCATTAATCATCCACTAACAACATGGTCAACAAACACAATAAAACCTGATTACACATCGAGGGGGAAATTGCGGATGCAACTTCGACTAAATAGCCAGAAGATGAAAGGAACATAAACCCTCTGCATTAGTCAAAACAACATTAGGAAGGAAAACTCTGAAGACGCAGAGGGGGAAGTATTTAACATAAACTGTCTCTCTGCATGAACTGTCACGGCGAAGGCTTACTGTCTCATGAGCTCGCTTCACAATGACACACACTAAGAAACTTGTACATAACTAGACACTGATATCACTGAGGAAGACGATGTTACCCACCAAGGAGGAGTGTTCAACTCAACACACACACTAGGCTGATTCCTCCACACACATACAAACAGCCGTACCTGTGGCAGGGCGATGGTCAGCTGCCTCTGAAGGGACTCCTTTTCGTGGCCGAGGTCTCGCAGGCGGAGCTGAGCCGTTCCCAGGCAGTCCTGCGTCTCCCTCAGGTTATCCAGCAGCCTCTCCCTCTCTGTCAGCATGTTGACCATTAAGGACTCCAGGTTCCCCGTGCTTCCTCCTTCGTCTCCTCCGCCCCTGGCCTCTTTCCCACTGAAGCCCCCTGCTCCACCTGCACCTCCGGGGCCCCCGACTCCTGTCCCTGGAGGTGAGGTAGTACCCCCGCCAGTTCCACTTCGCCCATCCTCAGAAATGGTGGGCATTACCTCGCACATCATCATGAGACCGTGGTTTGTGTGTCAGGTTATTGAAGAAAACTAAATGGGGATTGTGCGTGCAAAATGTTTGTAGTCGTGCCTTGGGTTTTTTATTATTTAAAAGTTTAATGTACAAAATATGAATCTTTACATCGTCAGTTCTCCAAAAATGTAATTCCTTTGATAAGCATATCTTCCTCTGTCTATTGCTTTTGCTGTGTTTTGTATGTGTGCCTTTGTTTACTTGCGCCTTCACAAAGTCCCAACGTGCACCGTATATGATCCGAATACTTATTTGTTCCTGTGTTATGCAAGAGGAAGGAGTATCTACGGGGAAGCCGTTCTGTGGGCGGTTGGGATTGGCGGAGGGTGAGGAAGGGAAGGGGTTATGGGGAAGGAAGGGATAAGATAGGACGATGCTCCTAAATCGTGTCCACGAGGCAGAGCTCCTCAC
Organism: Notothenia coriiceps; assembly: GCF_000735185.1. NCBI lineage: Eukaryota > Metazoa > Chordata > Actinopteri > Perciformes > Nototheniidae > Notothenia > Notothenia coriiceps. The sequence goes on from NW_011369523.1 coordinate 130,226, forward strand.
AGCACCAGGAGTGAGAGCTAGAAAGAGAGAGAAGGCATTGCATTAGATCCTTCTTAATAAACCTCACTGTGCACTTAACAAATGAGAATGGACATTGCTAGAGAGAGATTGAAGTCTATGGAAATGTGACAGTAAGCCAATTGATGGTGTACAATGACAAAATAAGGAATATGTTGACTTAGTACATAACAATGTGATAACAACTCTAATATATTGTGATTACTTGATCCCTGGTTATCGTGACTATAATGAATGATGTATTTGAATAGCATACACACTGAGTCATGTAACTTAACAAATGCCTTGAGGAGACAATAATACAACTGTAACTGTTTAACTTAAATGCTGCATGACATTAAGCATCTCACAAAGACTGTAAACAGTTGAAACAGCTAGCCTGGCTCACTACATATTTTTTTTAAACAAAAAACAAACATTGCTAAGTGTAGAACTACTGGTGGGATGCCCAAAGCATAAGCTCTCAGAGCAGAAAGTAGAGAGAGAGTACAGGGACAGTCTCTGATTGGTAACATTCATGTTTGATAGAGGGCTAATGTTAGCAGGCATTTGAATAAGTTGTAAAGCTCTGTTAATACAAGTTGAGCCATTTACAACCCGTTACATGTATATCTTTATACATTTGGAAAGGAATGCTTAAATTAACACCAGCAAAGATCCATTATATCATAAATATTTCACACTAAATAAAAACATATTAAATGTGTTCTTATTCTAAGTATGTGATTGCAAACTATCTTTTTTAACAGGTTCTGTCTCATGCTGCAAACGGGGGCCAACATGGATTCAGGCAATCAGCATTATTATAGCGCCTCATGTGCCTCTCTACTCCTCACCATATTCTTCACTGTCTAGTCTACAATACTCAGGGGCTTGCACTGGCCTTTATACTTTTAAGTGGTTTGGTCTGATTTAGTGCCTCTTGCAGGCTTCTGTACGTCAGTGAGACTGGGCAATGCAATACAGGATGTCTTTGTCCAACCAAAATCATCCATTTTCTGAATCAAACATACAGTATTTAGCACACAGGCCTCAGCAACAGTGAAAACAAGTCCTGCCATTGGTCTGATCACTGTGCTATTACATGGACAGCCACAACCATAGATGGGGACTGCATGCTGGTAATTGGAGGCCTGGTACAGCTCTAAATTAGCTCCTCATGCTGGTGAGCTGGCTAGGGTAATTGGCAACCTCACCGTATGTCCCACTGAAAAACGACTTCCTCTCTTCTGTACTCTACTGATGGATAATCACTGATGTGGGACTGAATTGACATTTCCTTAAAATATATTTTATTGCAAGAGTTCAAACGAAATCCAATTCATAAATGTTTCAAGCTTATCTCCTACACTCACAGCTGCATCTACAGTAGTAATGCAGGTCATGATAACACAGTACTGTGTACACAAACAAAGGGATAATCCTAAAAATGACCAAATACTTTATAAGAAGCTTTAACCCAGATGCAGCATGAGTATTAGCAATAACCTTCCTATACTTTTACAAAGACCAAAGATACGTATAAGGATGTAAACCTTTTTATGAGAAATAATTTATTTGTGGATGGAAACATTTGGCACCTAATGGATCCCTTTTTATGTTGATAAAACTAGGATTGAGAACATGTGCAAACTAAAGACAGTCTCTTATTGCTACTTTGTGATACAAACCGTAACAAATATCTTTCTTAAATTCATTTGACTTGGCTCAGGACCTTAAAACACCTGTAATACTCTTGTTAAAGAACAGGGTGGCCTGTAAGAAAAACTCCTCTTGAGGTAATTACTCATCGTCATTACTGGCAGCTCTTCATAAGCTCAGCAGGGGCAACAGCAAACAGGGTAATGTAATTACTGCAGACACGATTGTACAGTAATAGTTCACTGTATTCCGTGACACAAGATTGCTGCAAAAAACAAAAGCATTCATTGCCGGAGTCCTGATTCAGTACAGGCAAAACATAACTGTGCAGCCTGCAGTTTTGACTGTACAGCGAGCTGTGAGGTCACTGGCCTAAAGTGTGTGTGTTTAGGAGTGTGTGTGTGTGTGTGTGTTAAAGAGAGATGACTCGAAACAAGAACACACTGGTGTCTCAAAATGTACACTGTAGACATAGCCATAACATTACAGCTTTATGAGCATCATCGGGACCTTTTTCGTTGAATTGTTGCCACTCTTGCTGCCATAGAAATGAGGGAAATTATCAAGGGAACATGGCAGTTTGAAAACAATGACAACATGTTTCTCTAAACGAGCTAGCTTCATTGGTGTATTAGCTCATGTAGAGGTGTCACCACAATGAAATCGATTGAGTAAGCATGTGGGGTTTTTCATACTATGATTACCCACATAATCATCATCATCATGGCCACACTGAATCCTTCTTGTAGCCGCCTACCCAAGAGTGGACTGGCTGGCATCTGGTTGCTATATGACCAATTAGGACAAGGCCTCCAATCAGGCCGTGTATCAGGTTACAAAATATTCCCTGCCTCCGAAAAATAAGCAAAGGGAAAAAGCCATATAGCCTTGTGTGTGTTGGTGTGAGAGGGAGGAAGAGAGAGCAGTAAAACAGCTCTCCTCCACCAGACACTGGGGCGGGGAGAGGGTTTTGCAGGCTTCCACATCCGCCGACAATAAGAGCTGAAGAAAGAAGAGGGTCTCTCTATGCTCGGCTTTTACATCCTGGTACATGTTAAATCGCCTTGCCAGCGAAAGAATGCAATCACGACGGATGCACACTTTGCATTTCAATAAAAGCAGAGCATAGCGACTAATAATGACCACCCCCCTCCCTTCCTCCTCCTCCTCCCCCAACCCTAATGCCATGAAACAGTACCCCCGCTGGCCGAGAAACCGATCATTGGAATCGATAAGTGATCGTCGGCAGCTGGGCAGAGGGAATGAGATCTGCGCTTTTTATTTAACTGCGCTGGCATTCACACTGCATACAGGGCTAATGGGGAAATGACGAGGTTGACAGGTCTGTGGCTACCTCCATTTCTAGATGTATGGAGGAAAGACCACTCGATGATAGGCGCGCGAGCATGCACGAGCACGCACGCGCGTCTCTACATTCTTATAGTAAAAAAGCAGTGAGGCTACTGGGGATCTCGAAATTGGCTCCTCATGTGTTAAAATTGCACTTAGGCAAACGGGAGGAAGATGGATCTGTACTTCAGAGATCGACTGTGAAAAGCATCACGTCAGGAGAATGGCCCAGAAATGCACATCGCACATTTTCAGTAATGGGCCTGCCTTTCTCCAGACATTATGGAATTATAGGCAGCTCCATATAGCCCAGTGACAGGAGGGAGACGAGTTGGGAGGTTTGACTACAAAGCTCCCAACGGCAAAGGGCTTAGTTACAGCCATGATTAATTACAAGCAACACATAGTAGGCCAATATACAGTGGCATCGTATCATCTGCCCCTCTCTCTCTCTCGCTCTTCCTCTCTCTCACCTCACCTAACTGTATGCAAACGGGAGCGAGCAAGCGCGCCCTAAATAAATCGTGCTGTGCACTGCCAACACACCTGTCAATGCCTGACACTGACATAGGCACCGCACATTGCATAGTCTTTCTCACATAAGCCTATTTGCCTCTATTCAAATAGTACCCCCCCCCAACCTCCCTTTCCACACACACACACAAACATACACATGCACACCACCACCCCCCTCAATCCTTCACAACACAATACTTGTTATCACACACATGCACGCACACAAATGCATTTATCATTATATTATTGCATGCATATTTCTCCTCCGCGTCCACCGATGGGTCTTATTTTCCTTCTCAATGGAAACTGGGTTGCGATGGGGCGGTGTGAAGTTGCATCCTTACCACAGTCATCGCGGGGAGCCTGTAGTGTCCATGTTTGATGTTAAATATTCCTTAGGTCCATCACCGGGGATCGTGCCTCGGTGCCCCTCACCCGAAACCGGAATAAAGCTTACTCGGTGTGTTATTTTTTCCCTTTTCTTTCTGTCTCTCCTTTTTCCACATGTAAACGGCGAGGAGGGGGGACGCGCAGAGAGACGATACGCCACCTTACCACAGACTCCCCCTCTGTCGGATTGGAAGGTAATGGGTCTTAAAGAAACATTCTCTCAGCATTCTCCGCATCCCTGTGATTTACGCGCGCCCCACAGCTCTCACGCGCAATCGAAGGCCAATCAAACACCTGATTAATTATACAGAGTATATATATTAAAGATAAACTAACTGAGAGACATTTGATTGCAAATAGTCCATATTGTCTTTTAAGCTGCAGCTTAAGCCAAAATGCACCTATTCAATAGAAATACAGCATGATAAACAACAAGCATGCAAATCATACTGATATCTGCAGTGTGCACCTGCAAAAGAAGCAATATGTGTGTATAGATTCCCTATAGGCCCAATTTTAGACCATAAAAAAACTCATGGTATTAGCAGCATAATGGCATGCACTATTCTGATCCATTCTGATCAAAAATATGCCAATAATGAGTCAAATGTTTGAATAAATAATTGTATGTAGGTTGTTTCCGTATGTAATGTACTGTTGCAGGGATGTTACCGATTCAGCTGCATACATGTATTTTGAGATATGAATACTTTTTGCCCCAAAAGCTTTTATTTACTGTAATCAAGGAAGTCTTTATACTGTGACATGCCAGGAACATTCAATATTGTCAGGAGTATGTTTCAAAGTAATGTCTTTGTATCCAAATGCCAACTTGTAGCTTTTTTAATCGCCCACATCTATGGGCATTGTCCTGAATTAATATGCATGTTGATACTGATATCACATTTGTAAACAGATAAGCGTGTCTTTCCCTCTCTCTGTTTGTATGTGTGCATGTGTCTGCAGCCCTGTAAACATAAGGTGGTGCTGTCTTTAAGAGAGAGAGCCTGGGAAGGGGTGATGTAATGTGTTCTCAGACAATGATGTCATCGACTGAGACACGGAAAGGATTTAAAGTGACAAAGGCATTTTCACTGGCTCTGTGTAATTCTGCATCAGGGCAGCACCTCAGCACCAGAGGGGGACTTTCATTGAGCAAAAACAAAAAAAAGGAGATGTGCAAAAAGAGAACATAAGCGTGTTTCTAGCACATATAAAAGGAGGAGTTGGCATCTTGATGTAGTCAATTACATGTTTATTAATCAGGATATTTGAGATACAAAACACATTTTGTTATGGTGACAATAACACGGTTATGTTGCCATCCACCAGCAGCAATCATGTGTACTCCAGTGTTATGTTAAAAGCATGTTTGGAGAGGAATGAAAGAGTTAACCTATACTCGGCATTTTTTCCACTTGATGTTCTCCATTAAGTGAAACAACAACACTGTATTTGCAAACATAGTTTTTGTTTTCATTAAATATTCATAAGACTTTCTATTATAACTCTCCATCCATTTCAAACCATGTATTATGTTAAAGGACAATGTTCTAATTTACCACCAACTATTCCTAAATGTTCCCATTTTACAGTTTCTAATGAAAAGTTAGGTCCAAATTCTTTCAATCACACCAGGTCCTTCTCCTCATTCAATTCTTTACCATTAATCACTTGTCCTTTCCAAGTTCGTTCATTTAAGCCCCTTAAGCCTTTTGCCGTTCTTGCATCTACAAACTTGTCCTTAATACTGTAACTCGTGCCTTCCCAAAAGAGGCGCTCCGAATCAAACGTTGGCCCTCATACCCTGATGGAGTGATGGAGCGGTTGTTGCCTCCTTCTGGGACTGTGTCTTTGTCCTCCTCAATTATACTTTGACATTTCTTCCGCTCTTCAGCTCTCTCTTGGTCCACCTTGCTGTCTTCTGACTCTTTCGTCCCACTTTCTTCTTCTCTTTGCTTGGCAGATTCATCCAGGGCCTGATCAGAATTGGTGTCCTGAACAGGATCTCCATGGACAATTTCTTTAACTTCCAACTGGCTGTTCTGCCTTGAGGTGTCGTCATCTTTTTCTAAATGTGCTGAGGTATTTGACACTGCGTTGTCCTCGGTTGAATCTTGGAGTTCATCATTTATTGAGAGAATATTTTCATCTACGCCTGATGGCAAATGTAGTCTTGATTCTTGGAGGCTCTGTTGTTTGAAAGATCTCCCAATACTATGGATCACCTCGTCTAAGAGAGATTCAGTGATCAGCAGTTCTTCTTCTGGCCTCGATGATGTTTGGCTATTGCCATCAGTCTTTGTTATATCTGTGTCTGAAATACAGATATCACATGCAATCTTATAGAAGAGTGAGTGGTTCTCTTTCATTTTCTCTAAGCTTTCACTGACTGACAATGACATTGCATTGGAATCAGTCAGGTCATCAGTGCATGCCGTTTGGTTCTCGACGTCTTCATTGCACGCGTCCTTAGGCATAGGTACGCCTTTCCACTGGTTGGTGGAGAGAAACCACTTGGCTCTCAGGTCGGAGGATGAAAAATCCCCATCACGATCATCAGCGTCAGGGTCTTCAAACTTTTTCCCCTCTCCATCCTTGCATCTCGTGAACCCCTTGCCTCCATCTTTCTGGTGGACAGTCATAGATGAGATGTGATAGGGTGAAGGTGGGCGTCTGATTTTAGTTTTGGCAACCCCTGTTCTTCCACTGTTATCTTTGTCCTGTGTTTTGTTTCCAAGTTTGAGTTGACCTTTTGATTTTTTCACATGTGCTTCTCTTTCGTCTTCAGCGTGACATGTTCCACTAGACCGCTGAAGTTCTGCAGAACCTCGGATATGATCACAGCTTCCATAGCCATCGTAGGATCTCTGGCCTGGAAACAGACCAACATTTGCCGTTAACTTAATGCATTGGTAGTATGCTTTTAGATATTGCTATTAATCTAAATAGGAATGGCTATTTATATAAATAGCAATATATATATATATCTATTATGTTTAAGATATTTCCAATATTATGTAAATTCGTACCTGATTTCATCCTTTGTTTTCTAGCTGTGTCAGGGGGAACTTCCTGCCCCTCCCCCCTGATCGGCAGTTGATCGTGTGAAGTGGCACTCTGTCTGACTGCGCTAATAGATAGATAGATAGATATAGATATAGATAGATAGATAGATATAGATATAGATAGATAGACAGAGAAAGATCAACACATTTATGGACGATATAAACCTAGTATTATAAGTGTATATAGACATGCGTTTAAATAAAATAAATCCCACCTTTTTATGACTCTCTCCCTTATTCGTTCAACACGACGAAGTTTGGCCTCTCGCTGTTCAGGGGTCAGACAGAGGTCAGGGCTCATGTCAGGGGTAAGGTGGGCAGAGCGCCGTTCATCTGTCTGTTCAAGCATTGACACATTAGACACTCTTTAACAGCTCAAAACATTTAAGTGACACCAGAAAGAAGTGAGTTATGCCAAAGGCTTTCCTATATCCCATTTAGAGCATCAACTGTTTTTTGACAAAGGTAAAAACCACCCCAAGCAATCGACAAACATTGTGCTGTGTGCAACATCTCTCCTGTTAGCAATCGCAGACTACAGCTATTAAACATGTTTCTAAATCCCAAATAATTCTATTTGCATTTCTGTATTTTAAGTTCACTGGAAGTAGAAAGCCAATAGGAGGCCTAAAAAGGAGTTTGACCCTCTCGTTGACCCCAAATACTGTAAGTAACTTAACTATTTTGGGTAACACAGCGTACATTTTGTTTATTCCATGGGGAAGGGTTTTCACCATAATACTTTTTCTACATACATCTTTACACATAAACTTGCGCCTATGTGTGTGTTGCTAAACAATGAGGAAGTAAGGGCATTGACAACTAAATCAATGGTTGTTTAAACTATAATTGACAAGAAAATATACAATTATGATGATTTAATCTTAATGAATATGCTGTTATCATGTTTTGTTATTTCTTACCCTGACGTCTAACCTCTCACTTCCATTTCCTAAACCTTCTTGGTCTCGGAGTTGATTCCTGGAGGTCTTTTCTGACCGTGACTCCCTCTTTGGGGACCTCAACCCTCCCTGCTGCTGCTGCCTGTTTGCCTTTCTAACAGCCTGATCATGGTGAATCTCTGCAGAGGAACGCCTCTGATCAGGACCCTCCAGCACCAGACGCCTGGATGGCTTATTCAAAAATGTTTCCTGCATCTCAGGGGGGATCTGCTCGGGCAGTGGGTTGTCGAGCTCAGGTGGGGGATCCTCAACAGAAACCCGCCTGGCCACAAGGGAGGACGGCAGTACAGCTGTAACAACTCGGGTCACCCTTATAGGAAAGGGAGCCTGAGGAAACACAGAGATAGATCAGTAAATGTATATTAGTATACAATGTAGGTTATCAGTCAGCTGTACTGATTAATCATTTGCCAGACCTCCTCTCTTGTCTCCAAACTTTGACCAGAACCATGTATTGGGGGTTTCTTCTTATTCACCCTCTCCTGATTCCTCTTTATCCGTTCGATCTGCTCTTCTTCACTCATCTTCATCTTCTAGGAAAAACATTCTTTTCAGAATTTGAGTCATTCATGAACCCAGCATGTACAGAAGGTAAAGCAAGAACCAGAATGTATTTGCATATAAAAAACACTATGATTACAGCTGTGTGTTTCTGCAGAGCTACGTGTGCATACAGCTGCATCTGTATATTCACATATATGTATGTTTGACCATGTGAGAAGGGGGGTTGGGTGACAAATGTGACAAGACTGAACTACTGCATTGAGACGCGTGCCTCTGCCTCCCCCTCTCGCCTACAGCAGGCACTGCAACATGCCCTAATTGCAAGAAAGATGAGAGAATCAAAGAACTTGAAATTGGCTGTGATTGCAAGGAGGAAAAATCTGCTTCTATATTTGGAGCATTTTGGACCACATTTCAGAAGTCATGCTTTAGTTATAACCAGCAAACAGGAAATTGCAAGGTATCAAACCTTGGTTGATTGGTTTGTTGCATCTGGTGGGATCCACTTTGAACCAGATTCTGAAAATGAAAATGGGGAAAGAGGAGGAGAAGGATAAGAGGGGGTGAGTGAGGATGGGTGGGAGGAGAGAGTGACAGGAAGAACGAGAAGTTAGGAAGACAAGACAAAGGAAATAAACAGCATGAAAAACACATCAAACCTTTATGAAATATTAGAACATATCACTACTTGTATGTATAACATTGATATTGAATGTGTACCAACCAAATGAGTCTCTCTGTGCTTTCACATTTAGGAGGTCAGGCTGGCTGTGTCCTCCTCTCTGAGCGGGGTCAACAGTATGGCTGTAGATCGCCTGAAACATAAGCAGAGACATATTTTATAACAAACATTCTATCCTGCACGTATGCTTGCCATTGTTAATGTCTTTATTTCAAACCTCATATGGTGACTCTGTCCAGCCATGGCCCTGATCCCTGCTCTGGAAGCTCTCCTGCAGCTCCTGGGGTAACGGGGGGCGGAGAGGGGGCTCCTCTTCCTCCTCACCCTGAGAGATCATTGTCACAAGGGGTTGTATAGAAGATGTTACTGCAACCATTCCAGATTAAGAAATACTATTACACACGTCTAGATTAGAAGTTTCACAATATACAGGTTCAAAAAACATAACCATCATTTATTTCAAATGAAATATTGATTGCGTTAATCATCATGCACAAAGTGAAAATCTGATATCTTGACAGTCCTAGTCTAGATATGACGGAACACAACACATATGGCACAGAAGATTCTGGCCTGCGAATCCTGAAGATTGTTTTTACTGATCACTTTAGTAGCCATAAATCGTGACTAACTTGAAAAAAGGAGAGCAAGACATATAAACCCATACATCACAAATAAATCAGCAGTAAAAATATCTATATGTAGTATAATTGCAGGCCTGTTCATTGTCTACTAATATAAGTATTTGACCTTTGCATTGAGTGTACTTCATCTCCCCAGCAATGTCAGGGTTTGGTGAAAATGAAACAATGGACAGAAGTCGTACCATTTGCAGTCCACTCTGCATCCTCTCTGTGGGAGAGCCAGGAGATCCAGGATGTGGAGATGACGGCTGGAACACTGTCAGTGTTCCAGCCGTCATCTCCACATCCTGGATCTCCTGGCTCTCCCACAGAGAGGATGCAGAGTGGACTGCAAATGGTACGACTTCTGTCCATTGTTTNCTAGTCATAGTACAAGAAGAACCGACAAAGACAGACAGAAAACCCAGAACTTAAATACACAAAAGACTAATCACACAACAAGGCACAGGTGAGGAGGGAGGAGGAAACACAGGGGCCACAGGTGAACATAATCAGACACACCAGGAGAAAAAACACAGGGAAAAGGACCAGACAATAAACAGGAGGAAAACATGACAGGGAAAACAGCAAAACACCCAAACCTAGACATAGAACGTGGCATAACCTAAACATACAAAACTACCAATGTGACATGAGCCTAGGAGTGTGACACTGGCATACTGTAGCAATACACAAACAAAAATACAAAAATGAACTGCACTTACTGCATTTTGGCAAAACATCTGAGCAGCATAAACTTTAAATTAACTTTAAAAAATGTGAGATTAAACTGAGTGCACATGTAGCAATAACAGAAGAAAAGAGTAAGGAAATTAATCATGGGTTGAATAGTTGCAGGTGTAAGGAACATGGTATCATGTGACCTGAAGTACAAAACCAAATCTGCTGATAAAACTTTGTGGCCATGGCTTAAATAGACAGCGTGACTCTCCCAAAAGACTCCCTTCTTATTCATTTCTCTTCAGCTGGCCACTTTACTTCCTCGGCTCAAGGCTCTTTTATTTTGGTTTTCTGTCCTCAGCAGTCAACCCTGCAGTTTGGGACGCATTCCAAATCTCGTCTCTCATACCAAGCCGGCCCTGCTGCTATAGATTGGTTTTCACACGGTCCCGGGGCCCCTCCCTGCTACCATGGCGATGCAGCTGTCACCTGTCAGTTTGGGTGGTGGGGAGTGCACTGGCCTGTTGTAGCTCAGAATAGAAATGTGGGAGAGTTTTAAGCTGGAAGTCTGAGAGCACAACACCGAGTCCCAGAGAAGATGAACAGTTGACGGGGGAAAAAATCTAAACTATATGGGAATGTGGCAAATGTGTCTATGGAGATTACATGGCGGTGTTCATGGACTGACTGCTTCTACAGAGGGATACTGAGTGTATTGGTAAGGCAGTTCATCAAATGTGTCCGCTGAGTATTGCTAAGAGTTGTTGTTCACGCTCGCACCTGACATGTGTATTCATAGTTTTAAAATGTTCATGTTATTTATGGAAACTGGAAATTGTTTCTTCAGAGATTTTGGTAAACTTTAAATATTCAAGTGTGCGTCCTATTGTATGTGATGTCATTACTTTGTTGGTGTTTCATTTAAAAAATCCACTTCTATTAAGATATTGTGTGTTTATTTGTGTTTGTGTACACTTAGTACATACTGTATCCTCTTTTGAACACACCTGTGTATGAAATAACCTGGTTAAAGTCCACTTTAGGCCTTAGTTTGGGTGCTAAAATCTACATTTTGGAGTGCATTTTGCATCCAGTTCTGAAATGTATGACAGGGGTTTGTGACTGTGATAGTCCTCTAGTGAACGCATCTTCGATTTTAATTTGTGTGTGTCTATTTTGTTGGCTTTAACTGCTTTCTATATGTTATTTTTGTTCCCAATGCAGAATGGATGATCAGGATAGAGTTAGCCAAACATCCAGCGTGGCAACCATTTCCTACTTTCCCGTCATGCAGGTTAGTTAACATGTTCTATCATTATGTGCACATGTGGACAGCTTATTAAGATACTGTGAGTGCATGAATATGTATTATTATCATCCTTTGCTAACAGGAATGTGATGGAAGGGTGCAAGCTTTTGGAAAAAGATGTCAGTCTGCCAGGAGAGATCCCAACTGCTCTGTGGTCATCAGAGGATGGCTCAACAAAAAAGTAAGTTTCTATGGTGTGCTTAACAATTCATAATTTCATGTAAACGTGTAACTGTTTTAACATGAACCTAATGTATGTCTCTCCTGCAGGACAGCTCTGGTTTGAAGCTATGGAAGAGAAGGTGGTTTGTCCTCTCCAACTACTGTCTGTATTACTATAAAGGTACACATCCCACAGCCCAGCACTTTGTCTGAAATTAAACCATTTCATGTGCTCTGACACCAATTATCTCTTTTGTTCACTTGTATTTATTGTTCCATGCCAGACAGTAGAGAAGAGTCTGTGATGGGTAGCATCCCACTGCCGAGCTACAAAATCCTGTTCTGCACACCACGGGAATGCAAGAACAGAAAGTTCACATTCAAGGTATCATCATGTGGTTACTCGTACAAACAATAAATACATTGTTAACATTTGATTTTAAGTCTCGCACTTTAAAACTGTTGTTGATCACATGAATCAAGTTTTATACAGGAACTATCATGGCTTCACTGAGCACACAAGAGGCGTCTCTCTATATTTTACACAAATTCAACCAGGCCAAATTAAGAATTTAAAGGATAATATTCAACAGTGAAACATTGTGAATGATTTCTGTAAACCTAGGTGGTGCACCAGGGAATGCGTTCTTACTTCTTCAGCGCGGACACTCAGGAGGACATGCTGGGTTGGGTCCGAGCCCTCAGTCAGTCTGCTGCAATGGAGTCCAACAGCTCCCTTAACAGGTAAAAGCCCATTCACTTTGCATGAGATATTCACACTAAATATCAAGCATTTTTTCATGATTGAGCCTATTTTTTGCTGCGTATCTGATCCTTTCAGGCGCTGCTCAAGTTATCAGGACTTCACACAGATAGGTGGCAGCACTGAATCAGTGGATTTCCCAAGAACCCCCTCTGATGGAGACGATCCTTCCCAGAGACACAGGAACGTCAGCAGGACTCTGAGCGAACCGAGCCACCTCGCTGGTGGGAGGATGGGGACGTCGCGCTCGGAGCCGAGGGGGAGGCGGAGTGTGCGTCAGAGAAACAGCAGGTTGTCAAAAGGCACACATTTAAATCCCAGTGGTTTACTTTGAGGTAAAATCCTCTGAGTAACATCCCAGCTTTGTCATTTCTGGTCTGTTTTCTCTTCAAATAGAACACCCAGCCCTCCTGAATTTAGCAGAAGAAGAGCTTGTGGTCCACACCAAGAGGAAGACTATCTTCCTGGTCAAATCACACCACCCATGCAGACAGAAATGATCAGAACAGGTTCTTTGAGCTCAAGAGGTCAGCTGGGGTCGCGACCTCACACACCGGTGGGAAGGGTTGACATTCGGCCTAACGACGACTCTACCATGGGGCCAAATACTCTGTACTATGCACCTGCCTCCCCTCAGCTGGAGTTCAAATCCACTCCGACCACTCCAGTCACGGAAAGATGGCAGAACATAAGCAAGGTCAGGACGATATGAATGTATCTTAATTATACAATCTAAATCAGGGGTGTCCAAACTACGGCCCGGGGGCCAAATGCTGCCCGCGGACCATTTTGAATCGGCCCTCACTCAGCAAATTAAGTATAATAAACTTCTGCTTGTCTTGTATTTTACTTCTTAAATATATATCTCATGGTATTCATGTGTTAATAAGCCCAATTTTCAAATAAATTCAGTCAATTAAAGTTGAAAACATGTTCTAAGTTGATAAGAAAAAAAAATCTAATTGACATAACAAGCTTGAAATATACCCTTCATATTTCCTCTTATTATAAGCAATCTGAAGCTTCTGTTTTACAGAATGAGCTGCCAACACAATAAATGAAACCCTCTGGAGAGCTGTGAGCTGTTTTCTTTCTTAAAGCATTTTCAAGTATCAAGAATAATTGACCTTCATTGGATTGACTTTTCCAACTTATAACAGAACCTAAGAGGCAAAATACCTCGAGTGAGTCGCCCAGCCCTTCTTGTATTTTTCTGTGTGTGGCCCTCTGTGAAAAAAGTTTGGACACCGCTGATCTAAATAGTATGGGCTTAATAATGACTATGATGACTGTGTCTTGTGATTCCTCAGATGTGTGTTTATGTTTTTTTTTTTTTTTAGCAACAGATGTGAGGTCTCTTCTCATCTCTATCTCCTCTCACCTTTTCGTTTCATATTTTACAGCCTGTACCCACCTATGGGTCTGTCCTCCATATCTCGAGTGGGAGACGACCTTTAGGAAAGGTGACTATAGTATGAACAACACATTTAATGTACACATCCAGACTAATGTGCAGCAGTCTACTGTAGCATTGTATGTTTGTATAATGCAATATGTTCTCTTATCATCTACATACTGTCTCTTCCTTCAGAGCTGCTCTACAGGGGCACATGCAGACTTACTGCCCCCTTTGCCCCCCTCAGCCAGGGCCCCAAATGCTCCCCAGCACCCACACCACCATCACCACCACCATCATCACCATCACCGCAGCAATTTGTCTGTTTGTGTGCTACCGCAAGCTATGGTACAGTCTGCTGGCCTCTGTGTTCCTCACGGTGTCTTTATGTGGTACACATTTAAACCTGTGTTGTGTTTTTGTATGTCTTCTCAAACAAAAGTATTGTTTTTGTAGAAATTGTGCTGCGAACTGACTGTTTATGTCAATGTAATATATTGTATTGTCACTAATGCTTGTTATATCAGTTTAATATGTGACCAATTAATCATATATTGTGCTCATTCTTTAAATGTGATTAGTTGTGGTTAAATCTGTTTGATAAGTCTGATTTCTTTGAGTTCTGCCATGTGCATGACTCATGAAATGTGTGTTACATAAAGCAGCTTGTTGCCAAGTTGCAAATGTATTTTTCTTTCTAATTCATGACCTTGGCCACTGTTGCTTGTTCTGCTCCGTTTTTACATTCAAGCATTAACCAACTGTATACAACACAAAACAATTACAGAAAACTCATAAAGGATCTTTTAACAATCACATGTTGTTAAAGCTGGTGAACAGGAAGAAGAAATATCAACAAATCACTGTTTTTAATTAGAACTGTTTAACAAAAATGATAACCTTGATGCATTTCAGCCTCCAAAGCCTGAAACCCCCCCAATCAGGCCTCTTGAAAGTGATGCAGACGTGAGTATTCACAACGTTGCATATGGCTCTTACCGGCCCCAGAGTATGTTCCCATTATTTATGTTACTGGATGTTTTATTTTGCCTCTTCAGGTTGTGTTGACAAGGTTGTGTGGGTGTGACAAGCTGCTCCAGTCTCTTTCTGTAGAGCTGGCCCAGCTGCAAATGGATAAGGTGAAGAATAACTCTAAAGGACTACAAATTAAAGGCTGTTTAAAGCATGTTGTGACTGTTTTAAGAATACACATAATAACGTTTTTTTTCCCGATGTTGCAGGATAGCGTCCAGTGTGCATTAGAGGTGTCCAGACTGCAGCTGGAGGAGTGGAAAAGTCAGGGGCCGAGGGCACAGGAAGAGGCACTTACCCAGAAGGCTTTGCTGCAGGAAGAGCTGGTCACAATCAGGGCCAAAATGTGTGATGTATCATTGGTATGTTTCCACCAAAATCAGACAAATAATGAAATCCACTGTAGATTCTCCATTGTTTTTATTTTGGTTACATTTTGTATACAAATAAATTGGGGGTTTTTTCTCTAAAATTTTCATTCAGGAAATGGAAAGGGTGTGGAGTCAATATGAAAGAATGGAGAGTGAACTGTGGGTTATACGTTCACAACTGCAGCACATCTGTAACTTTGGAGTGCCACAGGTATTTAAAATTGACAAAAAGCATGCGTCGTGATGTGTCTGTAGTTTTTAGTCATTGACCTTGGTCAGAATTAAGAATTGGTGAACCTTCATATGTCACATGCAGACTCATTAAAATAAACAGCAACCCATCTACATTTTTCCACCAACGTTTTAAGAAATACCATTAGAATTGTTCTCACAAGCCAATTACAACAATATGTTTAGCGATGGGGGGTTAAAGAGACAGTGTCCACACAGAGGGTGAATACAGGTTTATTCGAACAGGCAGTATGAGACAAATATAGTGATTTTTGAAAACTAAAGGATGCCAAAAAATACAATCATAAACCTAAAATGAGCATAATATGTCCCCCTTTATTCATATCAATTTTCTTGTTTTTAGGACCAGTCTCAGGCCCAGAGAGAGCTGTGGATGATGGAGGACATCCTGGCTGGACTAAAGATCAACAGGGATCACTTCCGCTTCCTACTGGGACTGCAGAGGCACCACTGTAAGAATCTGCTTTCCGTCACTGTCATGCTGAGAGTCTGACTAATATAGAGTACTGTATAATTGTTCCTGTAAAGTGTAAGAGGTAACACAAATGTCAGTGTTTTCTGGCTGCAGTTTGATTTTGAAGTCTCAAAAGTTGAATTACTCCTTGCTTCCAGTTGGTGTCGCCATTGCATAAAGGAATCTGGTTCCTCTGGATTATGCACCTGAGACTTGACAATAGATGAACAGTGTCAGTACTTTGACCTTTTCTGTCCCCCCACCCTCCCCCCCACACA
>NW_011369523.1:146684-158172 GCF_000735185.1 Notothenia coriiceps
CCGTTGGAGGTCCCGCAGACTACTCTTCTGCCGGGGGTCCTGCCAACTCCATGTCTTGTCATGTTGGAGGTCCCGCAGACTACTCTTCTGCCGGGGGTCCTGCCAACCCTATGTCCCGTGCCGTTGGAGGTTCCGCCGACTGCTCTCCTGCTGGGGGTCCTGCCGGCCCTGTGTCCTCTTCCGTGGGGGATCTTGCCGACACCGGCTCCTGCCCGGCCTCCGGAGCTGTCCGGTCTTCGCCCTCGAGACCGGTCCCCTGAGTTCACCCGCTGTGGTCTTCACCCCTCCTCGAACTCTGCCTTGCCCCCGGGCCGTCCGCCCGAGTTCCCCTTTTTGAACTCTGCCTTGCCCCCGGGCCGTCTGCCCGAGACCCCCTTTTTTTAACTCTGCCTTGCCCCCGGGCCGTCCGCCCGAGAACCCAGCCATGGTCTCTGCCTTGCCCCCGGGCCGTCCGCCCGAGACCCGTCCTCCGGAACCCCTCCACCCACCCTGCTGGACTTTGTTGTTTGGGACGTCTGGGATCCGTCCCTTGAGGGGGGGGTTCTGTCACACTCCTAGGCTCATGTCACGTTGGTAGTTTTGTATGTTTAGGTTATGTCACGTTCTATGTCTAGGTTTAGGTGTTTTGCTGTTTTCCCTGTCATGTTTTCCTCCTGTTTATTGTCTGGTCCTTTTCCCTGTGTTTTTTCTCCTGTCGTTAGTTTCCCTGGTGTGTCTAATTGTCTGATTATGTACACCTGTGGCCCCTGTGTTTCCTCCTCCCTCCTCACCTGTGTCTTGTTGTGTGATTAGTCTTTTGTGTATTTAAGTTCTGGGTTTTCTGTCTTTGTCGGTTCGTCTTTTGCCTTGACTAGTTGTGCGGTGAGTGTTCTGTTTTGTCTTTGCTTATATCATAGCCTTGAAATGAAGGAGTTTTTTCAGTTTATATCTGCATTTGGGTCCTGCTTCCTTCACAATCCGTAACACATTCATTCCAATGGCTGGCGTCTATGTCACATGATATTCAAATTTCTCCCTGCAGAATAAAAAAACATGGCCGAACTTATTTTTATTCTCGGTGGAAAATGCCTATTTTATAGTTAGTTTGGCCATTAAAATGCGTTTTGATGTAATTTGATGCTTCTTCTAGGAAGGACAAAGAGGCTATTCTCGAGAGAGCACGAATGGAGGTGGCCGAAATGCCTTGGTTGAGAAGTTCGTTGCCGGATTGGTTACAGCTTTTCACAAGTTGTCCTGAGGACTGGTCCGACGCTTCTAACCCTTTCCTCGGATCCGACTACGGTCCTGTTGGAGGTCCACGGAGTCTCCAAAGAGCCTCTAGGAGACGCAGGGCCAGGATTCCAGACCGTGCTCCAACAGCCATGATCCCGGTGTGGGATTCCCAACCTGGCACCATATACCTCGGTGGGATCCGTCTGAAGACAACCCATGCTTCTGCCCCAGTTCCTGCTCCTGTCCAGGAGTCGTATGCTGGAACTCGTCTGGCTTATGGAGGTCCACGGAGCCTTCAGGCGGCTGCTAAGAGAAGGAGTCGCAAAGCCAAGCTAGCAGCCCGAGCCCCAAGAGCCATGGCTCCTGCTCCAGTACAGGCCCCAGCAGCCATGCCTCCATACTCCATTACCTCGGCCCACGCAGCTTTGCTTCCATACTCCATTACCTGGCTTACACAGCCGGGGTCCAGGCTTCCGCTCCGTGCCCAGCAGCCATGGTTCTTCTACAATTTGAATTTTTCTGAATTGCAAAGTGTGTATGTCTAGTTCATTAAATGTAATTGTGCATGTTTTTTAACAATACTTTATGTATTTGCTGATAACGCAGTTTATGTATATGTTTATAAATATGCATAATATAATAATGGAATTTTACTGACTCACTTGCCAACTCCAAAATGATTGATAATTAGATGTTAAACCACATTCTCAGCTTTTTTTAAACACCTGTTTCCTCAGCAAAGGTTTGTTTTTTTAGCTTTTCTAAACTGTGCAGATTTCGTTGACCCCGGTGAAAGAGCAGCCCAGATTAATTTGAAGATAAAAAATCCATGAGAAGCATCTCACACGGAGCCTCCACACGCACTCGTGGGTGAACCAGAGGTTTCACATGGTTTGGCTACCGCAATACACACTGGTATCAATCCTCTATAACTGAGACACGGAGTAAACAAAGAAAACAATCAAGTGTTTGTAGGAGATGAGAGTGGAGACTAACAACCTCAAAGCCACTGGGGGTTTCGTGGGTGTTGTGAAATATTTGGAAAATCTCCTTAATCAGCGGGGGTGACTCACTCGGGGAGGGGAAGACTTAAAATGCTAAAGAGGGATGGAGGGGAGGACAAACGGTGGGTCTGTGTACAACACAGAGTGCGCTTTGTAGGGCCCGAGGACTCCGTAGCATCATGTGAAGTTGGACACAGAACATGTTGAATAAAATATCCCACCCTCTCCATCAACAAAAAACATTTGCATGTCTCCTACATTCTCAAGTCTTTCAATGTCAGGGAAATAATCACTAAACCTTTGACCCTGATAAGTAAAGTAATGACGTAAGGCGTTGTCATACAATTTGACTGCCTTAGAAGATTCCGTCATGAAGATACTGGATTATTGTACGCAGTCTTTTTCATGTGGCTTTACACAATGAAAATGGGCACATACAAATAAAAGGGGTGAATACAGCATGGGCAACGCTTAGAAAAAGTCAGATAAGACATTACGTCGTAGCTTTACAATACTCTTAACCTTGAGCTACAGCAGTCTTTTATGTCAAAGTGGAAATTACTAGAAATTGATGGTAATACAGGATTAGTAAAGCCAGAATAAGTAGTTTTTCACTGTTCAAATACTTCTCAGAATAGCATAAGACACACATGATTATAAAGATGCCATATTGCTGTACCTGACTAGCTGTGCCCGCCTGCTGGCTGCTTCAAGCTCCATCACTTGGCACTTTTTCCTCACAGCATCTCCTCAGGCTCGGCTGCCCTCTTCCTGTCTACCAAAAGCTCCTGTTGACCAAAACACAGCCAAAACACTCTGCTGCTAATCTCCGCTTCTCTCCTCACAAAGTGTGAACCTTCCTGTGTGTTTCTCACTCTCCGGTCTGACTTGTGGCTGCTGAACTGTTTGTCCGGTGATCTACCTACGCTGGCTGTTAACACTCTTCTGTCCTCTAACAGTGCACTCTCTGTGAGACCCCTTCTCCCCCCCCTTCTCCCTATTCAGTGTCCCTCCCTCTCACCCTGCCTTTGATAGCCTCTCTGTCTTTTGCTGAGTGTGGGTTTGTCACTCAGGAATTTGCAAAAAAAAACAGCTGTTCTCCCATTCTTTCTTCTCTATCCCTTTGCATAAG
This sequence comes from Notothenia coriiceps, assembly GCF_000735185.1. Lineage (NCBI taxonomy): Eukaryota > Metazoa > Chordata > Actinopteri > Perciformes > Nototheniidae > Notothenia > Notothenia coriiceps. The sequence goes on from NW_011369523.1 coordinate 150,033, forward strand.
TTGAATTTCATTTATCAGCTGTTTGGATCCAGCTTCATGATGATGAAAGATTCGGATGCCAGTGTTAAATCAGCAGTCTTGATTAAGGCCTAACCATTCAGAGACCTAATGCTACTGGTTTTGTTTGACTTGCAAACATTAAACTTACATTATACAGCAATGTAAAAACAGAGCAAGAATTAAAATATCTTAGTTGAACTGATCGACTGTAAAATGTCACTTAGCTGCACCAGGTTATTATTGTTACAGGATATTGTTACAGGAATCCTTTTGAATATTATTTTGTTACAATCTCATTCCATCATTGGATTTTCTGTTTCACCGGGTAGGAATTCACTGTTTCTACACCCACCGCCACCACCTTCTTCCCCACGATGAGCCGAGAGAAAGAGACATTCAATAATTAAAAAGTAAAGCACACATTAGTACAAAAATAAAAATACACAACATGGCTAAAAATGAGTAGCACCCATTTCACTAAACTAAGTGACATAGATGGCATTGTGACCTTAAAAGAATATACGTTAGGACATTTATGAAAATAAGTATTTTCTACATTAAAGTGATTATATCGCTGTGCAATTGTTCAATTAACCTACTAAGCACATTATAATGATATAGAGTATAATGTAATCTTAAATAAATATTGTGCAAACTCTTTTTTTGTGTTGTGATTTTCACTTGACACCATTATTGTTATACTGTATGATTTGTAACTGTGTGTTTTTATTAATAATATTAACAAGACAAAGTAACCTTAAGGTTGATGTCATTGTAAAACAGAGGGTTTCAAAAGGAAATGCGGTTGTAATCACTTTATGCCTTGAGAAAAAAAGTATAATGTATAATAGGTTTACATGTAATTTGACATGTTGATATGAATGATAGGCAATGCTCAAGTTTACCACCCTGCAGACATTCTAAACTAAGTTAAAGAATCTTTGACACATTTTGATCTGTGTAAAATACCCATATATAAAATCTTAATGTGAAGAAAGTAATGGAGTATTTTATTATAAAACATATTCACTATGTCCTCAAATAAGTCAGTCTGGACTGGGTTCAGGTTTCCTGATTATGTAAAAGCTTTTTCCCATGTAGTACAGTAGGCCCCTTTTCAAGTTTTCTGCTGCACTGAGTCAGCGTCTCGTAGAGTTTCTTTGATGCTTCACTAATCCAACTGCACGGAAACAAGTGTACGATGCTTTAAGATGAGAAGAGGGCGAGCATTTCCAGTCATGAATGATATCAAAAACCCAGACAGGGAGGAAAGCTCTCAAAGGAAAAAAGAAAAGGGGTGCTCAGTCAGCAGCGGGGCACTACAGATGCCTCAGGAGAGCTGGCATTAAAGCTGTACAAGAGGAAGGTATGAAAGGCATGTTGAGACTCATGATAAGAACAAAAAGATAGGACACAAGTCATGTCTAAATCAGGAAGCTAAAGGCCTGTCTGGTATGCTATTGTTCAACCACAACACTCACTTAGTTTATTCAGTTTAGTCAGTTTATTGAACATGTCAGAAACAAAAACATACAACAATAATATATACATATATTTTTCTCACTCAAATTAATAATTATAACAAAGTACAACAAAAAAAATAATAACAAAAAAAAACAATAATAATTCTCAAATAGTCTCTGTCATGTTCAACAGGGGCAAGAAGAAGCTTAAAAAAACTTTTCTGGTCCTACCCCCTCTAGCATATATTTTTCTTATAAATAAAATATTAGGTCATCGTCATCAGCGACATGTTTGTCTTGTTAAACATGCACTTACTACAGCACTAATGCACATTACTATTGCTCAACACTGAAATAGCAATCATGCCAATTTATAATAAGTATCTCACATGTTTAGGCCATTTGGTTTTAACAGGAAGGTCGTGACCTCAGATGCCAGGATTTCCAATTCAGGGGGGGGATTCAGTCTGCCTCCAGATATTTACGAGCCATCCCATTTAGCATACTACTGTAGGCATCAGCCCTGCTGACTGACAGCTGCGTGGCTACATGTCCCCTCCTGTTACACACTGAACATCCTGTGGGGCGCTCTCATTCAAAGCAGGGACCGTGGTTTCAAGGCTCATGGGAAATGTGGTTTTTGAAAAAAGACAGTTAGCTTAGAGTCCACATAATGAAGTGTTCAATAATAAAGAAAATGGTAAAGGTTTCTGAAATAAATGCTCAAATGAATAAATAAATAACTCTTTAAAACGTAAATATTAATGGCAATGCTATTTGGTAACTTTTCAGTCCCTGATTTTGTGAAGGATCTATGGAAGATAACACAATGATGCAATATATAAGTACATCTTAATATTTATTTTTAACACAGTTTGTGTCTACACCCTGAAGTAAAATGACATTAATAATTTAGTTGTTATTGTGTTCTTAATGAGAGGAAAAGTTTATAATGTACAGTTGGTAAAATAGCAGTCTATCATATCAGGTTTTGACTTTTGTTGTGTACAAAACAAAACAAACCAGCAGATGGAGCTGTTTGATAATTTTCCACCTCACTTCTACAGACAGATTTAAAAAAAGATATTCAAGCAATTAGCAACTGGTTTGGATATATATATACAATTTAAATATAAAATATTGAAACTTTTGAATAAATATTTGATTATCATATAAAACGTGTCCTACAGTATGGTCGGTAATATATCATATGTTCTGGGTGAAATCGTTTAAATCAGTTACTTACTTTTAAATATGTTGTGTAGTTCAATCTAGAATAACCCATAATATAATACAAAGTCAACTCACTATTGGGTTGGTGTTTTATACAAAGTAAATTAAAATGCAAGTACAATTATTTCCTTCAAATTTTGTACAGAAATATTCAGAAACATTAAACCACTGACACTATTCAGTAGACGGTTTGAACGCAGGCCAGCAGCAACATGACAGTAAATCTGCTGGGACCAATAGTGTCAGAGTGTTGGACCAGTTGGGACTGGGAGTCATACCATGGGAGCACATTTAGTGAAAGTCATTTGGAAACAGCTGCTAAACGCAACTCATCAAGCTGTTGTATTAGTATAATTAAAGTGTAATGAAGTATGGAAGAAGTGAGGAGACTGACATGCTGTAAGATTACAAATATTATAGTTTTTTTAATGCTATTAATGAATTACGGATTTTACACAATTTTCCTCAGGTAAATGTGGAAGCTTCACAAATACCAGAAACTACTTTCTATTGTTGTAAAACATCTAGGTTAAGTTGTAAGTATAACTTTATGTAGGTTAAAGGTCCCCTTTTATACTATTTTTCAACAATATATTAAAGGTCTCAGATATATACAAAACAAGTCTCTTAAGTGTTTGGTTTGAAATACTAAACAGATCATGCATTGTAGCATGCCGTAAACCTCTGTTTCAGTCCTGTTTCAAAAGTGCTGATTCTGTATCTGTGAATGCTAATGAGCTGCTGCTGGCCACGCCCCTCTGAGAAGTGTTTGGTTTAAAAAACACAATGGTGCTCCAGGAGGAGATTCAGGTTGATAAGGTGGCGTGGGGGGGTGTGTGGTGTTACCTTGCGCTTGGTTATTGCGCTAGATGGTTTACCACTGTAAAATATTACCATGATTCTCACAATATGTTAGCCTGTAATATTTTACATATAAAAATTACTGTTTTACCACTTTACAGCTCATTTACCTGTAATTGGTTCACAATATAATGCCTGTAATTTTGAATTCACAGTGAAATCAATACAGGCACAGCTAAACTTAATTTACTGTGAAATCGTACAGGATAAATGATTACCAGGATTTTCACAACATGTTACTGGTATTCATTTCCCACAGTAAAATGCTGTATTCAGGACCATCCTCTGTGTGATAACACAACAAAATTAAGGCGATTCCTTTCTTGCTTTTATCGCTCTTGCCTTGCTTTAAATACTAAATTTATTTCTTTTTGCGTGGCCAGGGGTTTAATTAAATTGAAAGGGGCACCGCGCTGCATGTGCAATGCCATAAACGATGCAACATATACATCTATGTAAAATGAACTGTGTGGTCTTTTGGCTTATGTTTTCAGGCTGCCTTCCTGTGCATTAATCCTGAGACGGTGGCTCGAAAGCCCCAAAAGAGGCCATGGCAATTTAAAACCCCATGTCTGCACATTTCTTTCAGAAAATTGGTTGACTTCGAGCTGGATGTCTTTGTAGACATGTGCTTACGCTGCTCCCCTTCCTTTTTTCTGCACCCTGGTCTGGCCCTTGGGCTCCGCCTCTGCCCAGGTGTTCCAAATTTCCACTCGGCCGTGTACTTATATAAAAGACTGAGAAGCCTGGAGGAAGAAGGATGGTCTCGCCTATCCTAATGCCCGGAGCACACTCTCCTTAGAATACCTCTTTGCCATGTTGAAGCTGTAGGCCATATTTTTGCCGATGTGTTTATGTTTATTCTGGAGGACCTGTAGTCAGTTTTCCAGCTTTTTCGTCCCCGCTTTATATTTGATTTCTGATAGGGGAGCTTCCGGGTTTACGTATTTGATTCCCTCCTTCTGTGGTTCCTTTGGCCACTCCTCCAGACCTCTTTTGTTTCCCGTTCTCGCTTGTGTGAGCAAACGGCCTGATTATCAATAAATGCTCGGTTACCAAGTAGGCTTACCGGTTATTGCCGTGCTATTCTTTCAATGTTTGCGGGTCTCAACACAGGCCCCTACCGCGGAGTAGAGGTTGGGGCCGTAACAACAATCAATGTCCAAAGACACTGTGAAATGCTACTTTGCACTTCAATGGAGTAATAAAAAGTTAAAATGGGCAATTTCTTTGTTTTTCCTTGTTTGATTGAAGCTGATTGAATGGTGGTGGTGAAATCCCAGTTAACTAGTCAAATTTACATATATATATCGTATTATTTCATTGTTTATATGTACAGTAAATTACTGGCCTACTGTTGTGGCATTACTTCTACAGTTATAGTTTGTGAAAATACAGTGTACTTACTGCTATAATACCACCAGCCCCTGTACTTGCTATATCACAGCTAATTCCATGGCATGGCAAACTGTACAAGTTCACATATATAGTTTGTACTTTTATTCTAATTTACTGTAAAATATCTACAGTAATGTACTTGGAAATATTTACATGTTAATTACTGTGAAATCAACTAGTAGCCAGTAATTTTACTGTAATTTACAGCAAAACATTTTACAGTGTGGCACAACCAAAAAAACTTTGTGACATCCCAAAGGACCAAATCGGGATTTTCAGACAGGTTTTTATATTCATGGGATCAGGACAAAAAGAGGAGAAATTTATTTTTTTCTTACATATTTAATGTAAAAAAAGACATGAAGAAGTATATTCTTCATAATAGGTGACGGGACAATGAAATATATTGGACAAGAGTAGGGTCAGCCAATAAAAGCACTAATCACAATGAGAGAATAAGTCATATTAATATAATAAAAACTGAAATTACAAAAAATATAATATAATGAGTTGGCATATAATAATATAAATAACTATGTACACCCATACCACAAAAATGAAAGTATTGCAACATATGTATAAGAGATTAATAGATATATAAACAATGTAGACCAGTGAAAGATTTTCTTCCCTGTGGTGTTTTGCTGCGGATTTCACATAGGATAAGCAGTTCCAGGTTCCAAAGCAGCAGTCATATTTGAAGTGCATTCTTAAAGTACAGACACAAACTTTGTTTTGCTGCAAACCATAAAACATTTAAATATTCATCCAAAAGTTTTATGTATTGTCTTATGTTTTTGTCAGCATTAAATGTGGGGACAACTCCTCCCCTCCAACCTGTAGGCTATGGTCATGCTATATGTTCCTTATTACCAGTTGTAATGTCACAAGCTTAGAGTTACAACCTCACCTTCCACATTGCCTTCATAGGTTGTGCTGCTCCTCTGGGTGTGATTATTCTTAGATCATGGGATCGGTTGGTTTTTCTTTCGGTCGGACGATGGATGCATTGTATCCGACTTTTCCGTTTTTAAGTCTCATGCTTTACCGGGCCCGTTAAAATCTTATACTCAGGAAGCCACTGTGTAAATCAGACTTGGATTCAAGGTACGCGTCCGCATTTATAATATGTACACAGTTATGTAACACTATCTTTGTTTATTTTACCAGGTTTTGTCAGCAGAGCCGCCCCTCCTACACGCCAGAACACGCCAGAGTGCGTAGGCCTCTCTTGCGGAGGGCCCCCATCCTTATGCGCAAAATTGGCGCAATTCATCTTATGCGGCAAATGGCGGGCGCAATTATGCGCGCCTACCAGTTTCTTCGGCTGCGAGGCTCCGGCGCGTACAGTTCACGGTAGGGGCATGCTCCACCAACACCCCACCCCCCCTGTGTATTTACTATTTATGAGATGTGAAAAAACCTTAATCTACTGTGTAAACAAAATGTATTAACTGTCCATATGTATTATTAGATGAATTCCCTACATACCTCCCTATACCATGGTTACAGTTTACTTTATTCCAAAAACAAACTAACACAAGCTTGTATTTCTTTAATGAAAATTTCTAGTTTTTATTGGTATCCCAGAGAAATGTGTTATGAACCTTTTTACCTTTAAATGGAAAACAAATAGTTGTAATTAAATCTTATTTTTAAAACATCGGTGGTCAAATATTTGGACGTAAGTGCGTTTAGTATGTCATTTGCTGGTTTCAGAACCCCACTGCTTAGTCAGCCATTGTCAGATTGTGTGTCGGGGCTATAGCCACTTCACCCCAAATTGAAATAGGGCGCCTCCCCATGGGGCACTATTTGCCACAGTTTGAGTAATTGTTGTTTGCTTTGCGGATCAATAAGGCGTCTATACAATGTTAACATGTAAGTAATGTAATGTGATTTTGAATCTTAAGTTAAGATTCTCCTATTCTAATCTATTTATCAATTACAGTTCACATTGTTTGAGATGTCACAGGCTTTTACTCCTCTCACACTAAGGATATATTCGCGCCATCAATGTGGGCGGCGTCCCCATGGGAGCTATTTGGGGGGTGAGTGTACTCTTTCGCCCCCAGTGAGCTCCACAAACCCGCCGAATCCCATCGCTGGACTTGGCAGTGGGGTTGACCTACCCAAATGGGATTTGTGACGTGGTTAAATACTAAAACCCACTTTAGTCAAATATTTGGACCACGGTGTTTTTAAATAAAGGGGATTTAATTACCCATAGACTAATCTCTGTTTATGTCCTTATTAAAAGTAAATATAAGGCCGATTCATAACAATTTAAATGATAACCAATAAACCTAGGAATTTTCATTAAAGAAATACTCTAAACGCTCATGTGTAGTTGGTTGATTAGAATCAAATTATGTACCAGAACACTGTATCCACTGTTATTATGGTTAAGCTACTCGTCTACCAGCGCGATTCATCTTAATAATACCCATTCGGGACAGTTTAATACATTTGTTTACACAGTAGATTAAGGTTTTCACATCTTCATAAATAGTAAATACACAGGGGGTGTGGGGTGTTGGGTGGGGATGCTCGTGAAACTGTTTAGCGGCCGGAGCCTCGCATGCGAGGGAAAACCTGAGCGCGCATATTGCGCCGCATTTGCCGGCATAAGGGGATGAATTGCGGCCCCCATTTGCGCATAAAGATGGGGCCCCTCCGCAAGATGAGCCCTTACGCGACTCTGCGTGTTCTGCCGTGTAGTAGGCGGGCGCTGTCTTGCTGGACCAAAACTGTTAAAATAACACACTCATATTGATATGTTGATGCCTCTTACCTCCCCTGGTTTAGCCTGTTCCACTATATAAATGCGGACGACGCTACCTGTGACTTAAAAGGCGTCTTATTTGCACTCAACGATTGATCATTCTATACTTAGCACTCATTACCTCCTCGCGCTCTCGCAGCTCTACCGATTGGTATTTCTTTACGGACCTCGCATGGTAAAGTGCTAATGAGGATATCTAAACGCCGGAAAGGTCTCGCAGTTACAAGGTAATCGTACGGCGTCTACTGGACCACAAGAAAACGCCCCAACCGGATCCCCCCATGAGAATCTCAAGAAACTCAATGCACACCCAGAGAGACCAGGCATCCACTACTCGAACGGCCAGGTGAGTGAGTGCTACATTCTAGCTGCGCAAAAGTCACGCAAATTGAGTTAAAGA
>NW_011369523.1:164043-178695 GCF_000735185.1 Notothenia coriiceps
AAAACCAAAGACAGACATATAGAAGAACGGACCGACTATCACTGCCCGTCCCTGAAACCCCTGTTAGTGTTTGTATGTGTTTCTTTCTACTGTGTGTCTCTCTCTCTGCCTGCTGGTATGCTCTACACAGCTGGCAGCAATCTCCAATCAAACCACACCTGCAACCTGCCCGGATTGTTGCCGTGAACGGTTTGTTGCGTGCCGCTCTAGCTTTTTACCAGCATATTCTTTGACAACTTTGCCTGCTTTTGCCTCACACTGATTTTTGTGTCTCTCCCAGGAGTAATCCAAGGCCTTCCACACTCCCAAGACCAGCCAGGCCTCTCTACCCACCCTGGAACAACTGTTTCCCACTGCCGCCATAACCAACCTCCACTCCCAACTTGCCTTTTCTAATAAACAAATGTTACTTTCTCCAGCTGATTCCGTGTCATCCTTTTACATGTATTAATAGTCAAATTCCAATAGTTAAGTAAACTATCAAAATCATCCTAATGACCACAGTGGTCAGTCCACTTACCCAGGAATTTTGAGTTGAACAATACAGGAATATTATGTCTTCATGTTCAAATAATGTAAACATATTTTAGTAAATTGTTACCATAGAACATTTGCATAATTTCTTTAACATAAACCATGTTATCCTTCTCTAAAACAATAACATTCTGGCAACATAAAAAATCTAACTTGCAGCTAGGTAGTTATCTACCTTTCAGAAGAACATTCTGGGAACCAAACAAAAACTTCCCGCTGAAAACGTTTTAAGAATAGGAGGGCATAATGTTCCAACAATGTTATCACCAAACATTTTAAGAATGTTTTTAGAGAACGTTATCCTACCTTTCAGAAGAACGTTCTGGGAACCAAACAAAAATTTCCCGCTGAAAACCTTCCTAGAACAATGACTGTAACATTCTCAGAATGTTTTTAGAACCAAAAATGTCTAGCTGGGCCACCTTTAAGGTATTAAAATAAGATGTACAGGAATATATGCAAAAGTTGACATTTAAGTATCAAAACCGTTGATGTCATCAATGAATTTGATCAGTTTCAGCTTTAGCAATTCATTCTGGTCTCTTCACTATTGTGCATGAGGACTGCATTCCCATCCAGAAACCTGGAAGAATATTTTCCTTAAGAGTGGTGGTAATTTTTTGCAATAGCTTGACCTCCTTTTCTGGCCCCTCACCGGTCACAACATAAAAGCTGATAATCCCTGCAGGCTGGTCCACGTAAACTCCAATGGTGGAGCTGTACGGGATATCTAATATTTCTTCGTTTACACTGTTGAACCAGATCTGGTATTGTGTGCCTGACCAACACAGACCCCAGGACTCTTCATTCTCCCCCAGGCCGCTCTGCCCGGAGTTTGCTCTCCTTGCTGCTCCTTCATAGGTGGCTCCGACCGCCACCCACCCGTCGTAGTCTACCTCCCAATAAGCCCTCATGTTCCAAATAGACTCTTTGCACAAAACCTTTTAAGAAATAACAAAAAATAAACAACAGTTACAACAAACAAACCATGTGTTTCTTTACAAGCCTGTCACTGTATTTTCTATTATTTTCTGAGTCACCTGTGGAGAGTACTCGTATCTCTCTGATCTATCCAGGACAGGACAAACCTCCTCAGTCCTACGTAACACTTTAGACCCATTGTCGGAAATCCACAAAAGCTTGTTGGCAGTCTTATCATCCAAAGAAAAATTCTTCCAGTCTGTAGGAGGAAAATAAAGCAAATGCAGTTTTCGTTAATTAAATCCTGGACAAAAGTGCTAAACATTCAATTGTTTGAAAATAAATCTGCTCGTACACTTCAATAGCTCGGCTCTGCATGTTGGCTCTGGGATGTCCGCCTCATAAACAGGAACTTTTTCTGTACGGAAAGAAAAATGGTTGAAAATACAAACTAATATTCACATCATAAAGAGCATTAAAGCATGTATCAGGACAATTACCTTGAATTGTCTTCTTTTTCTTGTTGTAATTCATTTTCTGGCCTAAAAAGGTTAAGACCAAAGGTTAAACAATGAAAAATAGATCTCAGTATTATGGATTCTTCTTTCAGAAAGTATAGAATTTAAATGATTAATAAATATTAGGAACAATTGTCTCGTACATTTTTGAAATTATAAGTTCATAAAGAGTTTCAAAATTGTAGTTTACATTGGTATCTTATTCTGAAAAGGTTGCACCATCAACTTCCGTTCATTAATATCACTGCAACAGGTGAAGTTAAAATCCCCCCTCCCCTTTTTTCCATTTATTTTTTTCCATTTATTTAATTCAAATATTTTGAACTTCACATCTCTTTTGAAAAAAAATCAAAACACATGCTATTTAAAGGTATTAAAATATTTAACACTCATATGTATGTGTTTTGACATGCTTCATTTTGGTATTAAACCCATCTGTTGCTTACACTACACCATGAGGGATTTAAGACATACAGTACATGCCTTAAATGTAATACAGTGTTTGACAAGGCAGCTACCATAATCCAAGAAAAGTCCGGCAGTGGTAATGAATGTTAAAAGAGCTTATACATGTTTTTAATAATGCTAATGCATTTCATTTAATGAACAATATTTTCATGCTACAAAGTCATTGTACCTGGTTTGTTGCTCTCTGAGATGATTATGGCAGACTTGGGTGTAGTGGGCATCTTTTAGCTGGGTTTTAATAATCCATTTCCATTTGCTTACACAATATGAAGAGTGCAAGTCTTCCACTCGACTTTTATACCCTCAGTAAATATGATTCAGCGGCGTTGAGGAGCGTCTGACGGGGTATTTAAGGTTAATGGAACATTATTTGGCAGGGGCTATATGAGGGTACGCACTTGGCTGTGTCATATAGATTTATGTGAGGCTAAAAACAGACACTGGACACATTTGAAACATTAGAAGTCTGTTTGTAAAAGAGTATCATGTGTGTTACCAAGCCCTGCATCAAGAGCATCATCGCTGATTTGTTTTCGTCAATTAGAATATGACATCAGCAGCTTTGTAGGTATATGTATGCTAACAGCTAACCTTAAGGAAATACAAATGTTATTGTTGAAATCGGAATAACCCTATTATCAGTGTATTGTTTAAGTAATCTAATATATGAATGCTTGCAACACTACTTTTTTAAGAAACCAAACAAGGCAAATTATGTCCCACTCAGTGTTTTATTATTTATTCAAACTTTACATATAGCAAACATTCAAACCATGTAACCCTATACATTATTAGCAAACATTAACAATGGAGGAATAAAAATACATATAAATATATCAGTATAAACCTCGAGTGGTCCAGTGGTGACAGGAAAGTCCAAAGGAGCGGTACATGTAGGTCAAAGGTGAACCCCACGCACCTGATTGCACTTTGTTGCCTTACCTGAAATGTACAACCCTAACTACTGTATATATCTAAGAGATACTGAATATAAGGAATACATCTCATGTGCACTAATGCTAGTATTCTAATGTAATTTGTCATTTTGTGTTTAAAGCTGCAATAACTGTAGCTTTAATATTAAAGGTAGTTTAACTTCTCTCTCTTAATCATCAATATTCAGATATGATATTGTAATGTTGATTCTGACATTTATTCCTCCTTCTTTTTGATAGAGCAGTGTGACTGCGGCCCTACCCAGAAACCAGGTATCATTTTCTGCTCAAAGGGGCTCCTGATCTGTTGCAAAGTGTAAACCTCCTTTTCTCCTGTGTTTTCCTCTCCCTCCTTCACCTCATCCACACCATAGAAATTGAGGATACCGGCAGGCTGGTCAAGGTAAACACCAATTGTTGTGTACTTGGGAACATCCAGGATCTCTACAAAGGAGCCGTTGTGCCAGGTGTTATAGCTAGAACCGCTCCAGCCCAGACCCCATGACTCCTCGTTCTCTCCCAGGCCACAGGATCCGTCGCTGTTCCTCCTTCCTGCTCGTTCGTACGCGACCCCGATCACGACCCACCCTGAGTATTCGATTTCCCAGTAGGCTCGGACACCCAGGATTCCCTCTTTGCAAAGAACCTTTGGAAACGTGGATGGGAATGAATGTGACTCAGTGGCAATCCAACATAACCTGTGATTTATTACAGCTGCCGGGCAGGAGAATTCAGAGTACTCCGACTTGCAATGCCAAACCAGCTGCATCAGGATTTAAATAAACACACGGGACAGCCCTCAAGTAGAGAGTCCCGTTGCCTGGGTTTTACAATCATATTAATGGCTATGGCAGGGGGATGACAGTATTATACACCCTTATCTTATTTCACACCATATTGAACATCAGGAGAAATTAAATTGCATTATTTCAAACAAAAATAAGTGCATCTTCACCTGTGGAGAATACTCATATCGCTCTGGTCTATCCAAGACGGGACAAGTGATGTCATCGGTCATTCGGGCCACCTTAGCACCCTGCTCTCCGATCCACAGCATCTTATTGGCTGTCTTGTCATCAAAAGAAAGGTTGAACCAGTCTGGGAACAAAACAACAGAAATAAATGCCAAAAAATTAAACCTTTTTTTAATGAAAAATTGTGAAAGATTAAAAACTTGAGTGACAATCTTACGTTTTATAAGATCAGCTCTGCATTTAGGCTCGGGGGTGTTTGGCTCATAGAAGGGGACATTCTCTGAGGAGCAGGTGACAGAAAAACAAGGTCAGATAAGGTAATGGAAACTGGAGACGGATTGCATTTGTAATCTGTATTCGCGCAATAATTAAAAAGCACAAGCCTGATATGACTTTGATTGATTGCCTGTAATAAGGTGTCTAATTTTGAGTTAAATTAAATGTCTCATGTTATGTCTCTTGTGTCTGTTGATTAATAGTTGGAAATTACCATATAGCTAGATACAAAATATTTGAGAATATTATCCATTGAAACCATTTAAAAAGTAATAATAATTCAATCAAATAATAATAAAAAAAACGTTAAAAAAATAATAAAGAAAAATGTTCATAAATAATATTTGTTTATTAATAAAACGACTACTACTACTACTACTATTCATAATAATAATAATAATGAAGAAAAATGATAATGAATCATATTTGTTTATTAATTAACAAAACGACTGCTACTACTACTACTACTACTACTACTACTAATAATAATAATAATAATAATAATAATGTTAATAATAATCATTTATAATAAAAAAAATTAATTAAATTACCTGTTGGTGAGTTGTCCTTTTTAACTTTTTTTTCTGCAGAAAAAAAGAAAGAACAACAATTTGAGAAAGTGCAACATTCTGTATAATGAGTTTGATACTGGGCTGTTATAAATAATATCGGAAAGAGTACATGTCAGGTGTGTCCCAACAGGTGATGAAGTGCAAAAGGGTGTATACTTAGAAACCATCTGCCTCTGCCGGCTCATCAGCAACTTTCTGGAGCCAGTGGCTGATTCATGCCAGGCAGTTAGGATTAACAAGACACCTCAAATGTTGGAGGTGGGTAAGCCTCAGTCACAGTGGAGCGCTGCATGAAGCTCAGAGCAGTTTATCAGATGAGAAGAAATATGATCTACTTGCACAAATCCGATAAATTGGGGATGTAGATCGAGTATTTGTTTATTGAGGTAAACAACAACTAGGAGAGTTGAGTAAACCCATCAAAAAAAGTGACAAATTTCATTTAATGTTGGCCTAAATGAAACACAGCTGTTTTGCAATAGAGTTAATGTGAGGATAATAGATTGTATCACATTTATTCATACATTTGATAAGGGGGCTATTTTTTAATAAAGGGAGCTTATAATGCAGACAGAAGATAATTAAGTCTGCTAACATTTAGATTTCAAATTAGGGTTGATAACAGGCGGCGTATTGTGTAGCAACTTTCCTTGAACTAATAGCTGATGGATAACAGTTGCATTTCAAGCTCTGACCTGATGCCAATTTTGTAAGGAATACTTGTACAAGCATTCAGTGACCCGTTTGTTGTTACGGACTGAGATCAAGAGGAGGAGACACCTAATCCGGGCAGCATTAAGATGTCAGCGTCAACTAACATAAGTAATGAGTTTTATTTATATCAACACATCTCCAAAATAAACCATCTTATTATTCACACATTGGCAACCCATCAGAACACAACTCAAGTTTTTCTTGACGAGTGAAAAAAAATAAAAAAGTTTGAAAATGAAGTTATGTTTTGCGTGTTGTTATGATTATTCGCCTTTTTCAAATTTGACAGTTATTTTAAAGCCACTTGAGACTTGGATATGAGATGATATTTATTTCTCTGTTGACGGAAGGATGATGGGCCATGAGAGAATGTTAGGCCACATGTCTGAATATAGCTGTGATGAAAACGAACTGCTTTGTCTGCCCTCATTACAAGATGACACCATACAAAACATTTAAGCTCTAAAGTAGCTTTGAACTCCCTCTGAGGCCATCGGGCTTGTTAGGAAAGTGACAGGAGTTGAATTGTTTTTTTTTAATGATTACGCAAGGATCTAACTGTGTCTGTTTTTATGGTGATAACGCTCATTTTAGGTGTTAGAAGAAACACACATTTTATTCGGACTATGTTGTGTTGAACAGGCAAAAGGCTAGATTTCTATGGCTAAAAAGATGATAATTATAAAAAATTTAACATCAGTAACTGCAAAGTATACAAGGTACTCCTCTGAAAGTTATTTGACAGGTTCATATGAGATTGTTTTCCTCTGTTGTCATGATAAAACAGTCTGTAAGCTGACATTATTGAGCTACAATCCCGCTGAATGTCACCCATTTTCAAGATGGTATTACACTACACATACAACATTTGAATACACGTTAAATCTTGTTTAATGCAGATGATGTTGACGCTTACAGACCCTTGCTCCCAGGCAGTAAAACCATTAAAGGCCCCTCATAACGACAAGCATGAAATCGGCCTGTGAAATATTGCGCTATCCATACAGACATTAACTCTAGTGACCCATTCACTCAGGATATGCCTCGGAGGATAATAAAAGCTGTTGCAGTCACAGTAAGGTTGGGGTACTTGAATCAGTACATTTAAAGCATTGCTGATCATAATTGCTGCATTAGCGCCTACTAAGATATGCTGACATATTACTTAAAGGCTTAATTTACCAGAAAATTAATTAATTTTTCAGGAATTTAGGATGTGCTAAGAAATGGATGACATTTAGCAGGAAAACATTTCAAATTTGAATTTACTGTACTCAAACAAATTATTAAAAATGGAAAAATATAGGAAATCATTTCACCTTTATCTGCCATCCGGCTGTCAGAAATGATTCTGTTGGTGGCTGGCATTCTTGATGAAAGGGTTTTAAAGCTGTTGTGGTGAGCCTGTCTCGAGCCTGATGTCACCGGTCCCTCTGAGTTTGATCTGTCTCTTTTGGCTCCACTGCGTGACAACTTAATGCCACTCTTATATACCTTTAATGCAGGACAAAGGTGGAGGAATTAGAGCTGGCGTGGACATGAACGTGAGATAAAATGTTCCAATAGAAAAGGAGGGGGAGGATGGAAGCTTGTAATTGGAGCTGTATGTTTTTCCTTAAAAAGGTTGCATGGATGCTTCGATATCTGAAGTACACCCCCTGGTACCAAGTAAACCACGCCCCCTCCCACTGCATCACAACCAATGATCCCTCCACATTGCACAGTGACAGCATTGATGCATTGATGGTGGACAGGATTATTGGTCTATGCAAACACAACCACACGGACATGCAAGCACATGAATTCTGCGTATAAGACTTCAAAGATATGTTTGTTTCCTGGTGAAGCTGTGTGGGGCCTAGCAGCAGCAAATGTGTATTTGTAACTTTGTTCGATATCAAAATGTGATGCAATGTGGTATTTACTCATGTGCTTTTTGATAATTTTTTAGAATAATTTTGGCTGAGTAAGGCAACATTCACTTTTCATTCATAGGGTTCCAATTCTGAAAATTATAAAATATCTGGTTGTTAACATTAGGAATTAAGTGAAAATATTTAAATCACTGAAAGTGTAACATTATGTATGCAAGTTGACAAAGACAGTTTGTCCTCTAAGTGTGGATGATGAAGATTTTCTATATAACAATACAACAACAATATATTAAGATGATNTATATATATATATATACTGTACTGCCATAACCATGCATTTGAATATACATTTAAAATATACTATACTTAGAACAAGCAGTCCAAATTACATACAACTGTATAACCTATTTACCTTCTTTGCCTTGAGGAACCTTAGGTCGTCATACCTCCATAGCTATGGACTTGACATGCATTATTGCATCAACCATAAACTATTACAAGTGCCTTTATACCCATGGCCAGGGTCAAAAGAAAAGTATGTCGCAGGTCATAAACCCCTTTCCTGTGATTTGTTTCCCGCTGTGAGCCGGGAGCTCAGGTGTTTACGGTCCCGGCAAACAGCCAACTAGTCAAGGCTGCCCCAACCTTCTAGTTGTCCTGCCTGCCCAAGTAAATGTCTGGCGGGCAACCAACATACTAAACAGTAAATAGCGGGAGCTATAGTGACCGAACTGTCTAAGATTGCCAGTGATACATAGAAAATAAATGAGAGGCAGAGTGTCGGTGACGGGTTCGCGTGAGGGAATCTGAATTCCTTCAATCGTATCTCGTGGATCAGAAACTGGGGGCCAAGTGGCCAAGTGGCTTTCAAACCAATGCTGACAGACAAATGATCTACACCACAAAGGCCAAGCTGTGTGCACAGTCAAGGTCATGACTTCAGTTTTAGAAACGCCAAGAGAGTCTATTGACAATCTTTATCATAAAACGTACAAAGGAAAAATTCAAAGTTAAATGATAATTAAGACTAAATCACTTATGATTCCACTGTTAAATGTTCCGTAAAAAGGTTGTTTCCACATTAAAAACAAACAAACCACAGAACAACGGGTAATCATTTTTAAATAGTTTAGAACTTTTTCTACTTTTACAAAAAATTATAAAAAATGACAATGTCACCACTCAATACACATTCAGGAGATGCTTATGAATGACCAATTATTAACTTTACCAAACCCGGGGAATCTCTATAGAACAGTTTATATATTACTTTGTCAAAGGAGCAAAGAAGCATTTACTTCATACCTTAAGATTATTAAAAGACATAACAGAGCAAGTCAGTAACATTATAGGGAGGCGTGTGGCGCAGTGGATAGAGCCTTGGTGGTGGGGGTCAGGGGGTCAGGTTCAAACCCCACTGCAGTCAGCATGTCGTTGTGTCCCTGGGCAAGACACTTCACCCCAAATTG
Organism: Notothenia coriiceps; assembly: GCF_000735185.1. NCBI lineage: Eukaryota > Metazoa > Chordata > Actinopteri > Perciformes > Nototheniidae > Notothenia > Notothenia coriiceps. Next base: position 173,299 of record NW_011369523.1, read on the forward strand.
CTCCTGTGGGGATTGGCCACAGTATTGAGTATGTAAGTCGCTTTGGATAAAAGCGTCTAACAAGTAACATGTAATGTAATTATAAAAAAATGTAAATCTTTACCTTAAAGTTCTCTCCTTAAAAAGTGAATTAAGAAAGATGACCTCTCTGTCGTCCAGCTTTCTCTTCTCTCCACCAAAGATGTGGCGTTAAGATGTTCCTCCAGTCTTGCGTGACCCCTCTCGTCTGTGAAGGATGACCACATTCCTGCACAGGTATCAACTTCAAAGATGTGAGTATGATGACAAAACGATGACAGAACAATTGTAGCAACAAATTCAGAACGACAAAGATAAATATGGGTCAGCTGGTCATGTGTTGGCGCTGATCAGGCGCTGATCTGAATATCCTGGTTTGGCTCAGAAGCACGCCTATTATTGAGCTAATTACCTCTGCATAGCTTACCAAAATTTCTCTGAGGGAGCCCCAGGGGGCCTCAAAAAACTTTAATACCCTCTTTCCTGTGGGTATATAAAGAAGCTATTTGCCTCACTGCAGCAGAGAGAGAAGCGATTATAGATGCCAACCAGTGCTCCCAGTCAGAGAATCATGCCAGCAAATGGAAAATCTGGTGAGTAAACTCCTTTTCTAGTCCTCAGTAGATAATGCCTGATAATGCAGAACCCTGGAGTTTAATCTGCCAGAAAACAAATCTTTTGTTGAGATAAAGTGCATACTGATGGTAAGAAACATTTCTTTTAGGTTTAGAAATGAGAGCAGAGTTGTTAACTTTACATTTCGAAACGTTTTCAAACTTAATATTGATTGTTTTATAATTACAGGGACAAAACCTGAAAGAAAAAAAAATTCAGCCTCTCCAACAGGTATGATGTTTTAGCAAACCATGAAAAATATATATCTCTAAATGTGAACTCACAGATAGCTTACCTTTTAAAATGTATTTTAAAAAAAGATTTCTAAGACAATGCCTCTGCTTCTTAGAAAAAGTCCCAGACTACGAGCCCAACATCCCTGAGCCCACATGCAGAGCTGACCTTCTGAAACGTAGGAACAACCATTTAAAAACGTATTTGTTTGCTCTCATGACAGATACATTACAGTTTCTCCTTCTGACCGTCTTTGCTGCAAATTTTCCAAATCCCTCAGACTGGATCGACCTTTCCCTGGATGACAAGACAGCCAATAAGATGCTGTGGATTACTGAGGGTGGATCCAAGGTGTCACGCATGACTGATAACGTCACCTGTCCCGTCCTGGATGGACCAGAGAGATATGAGCATACCCCCCAGGTAGGGTTTATCAAGAGTAAATCCAGATGTACATTTTTCCTGCAATCAAGAAATATCCTTTTTCTCTTCAAGGTTCTTTGCAAAGAGAGAATCTTTGGTTTCCGAGCTTATTGGGAGGTGAAGTTCTCAGGATGGGTGGTCGCAGGAGTCGCCTACGAGGGGGCAGGGAGGAGGGGCAGCGACGGACAATGTGGGTTTGGAGAGAATGATAAGTCCTGGGCTCTCGGGTGGGGTGGATGCCGCTACCAGGTGTGGTTCAATGGCAATAATTCAGAAATCTGGGACATCCCCGAGTGCACCACCATTGGGGTTTACCTCGACCAGCCAGCTGGGGTCCTGAGTTTTTATGCAGTAGAAGAAGAGAAGGAGGGAAAGGAGAGCGAAGTGAGACTGCTGCACCGGATCGAGAGCTCCTTCAAAGGGAGGATGGTGCCCGGCTTCTGGGTGGGACAAAAGTCCTCATGTTTCCTAGTGAAACATGGAGAGTAGAGTTTTCTATATCTGTTTTCTTACATTTCCAGTTAAACTTACTTATCCAAAACTTAAAATATGTTTCACTGCAACACATATTTTAAGTTAATGCAACTATTCTATATCAAAATGTGTGTACAAAGAAACACGTATTATTGAATAGCTATGCTATGTGTACGGGCTGCTATGTGTACGAGTTTTCTTGTGTATCGTTGATCTGTTATTTAGTCGAAAGCGAATGTTAAAGGTCCCATGTCATGGCCATTTCTACTGATCATAATTCCATTGTTGAGGTATACTAAAATACATTTATATTGTGCAATTTTCCAAACTCACATTGTTTTCTCATACAGCATCTCTGTATACAGGGCCGGCTCTAGACAATTTGCAGCCCTCGGCAAGATTTTAGCTGGCGCCCCAGCCAGGGAATCGTACAATAGAAAAGATAAAGGTCAATAGAGTGTCCAAGGAATACGCAATAGAATGGGGGGTGGACGTCACATCCTCTAGGGGGGTCCGGGGGTATGCCCCCCTGGGAAGATTGTTTTGAACATTTTAAAGTAAAATGCTTCAATCTTGTGCACTTTGAGCAGAATTACCACTAGATCTAGGGGTACAACTCTAATCACCCATATGAAAACGATCGGTTTACATTTTATTAATCAAATAAGTATATGAACATAACCAATAACCTACCATAGCCAATAACAAATAAATGTAACTTGTTTTATTTTTGTTGTTCATTCATATCTTATTTTACCTAATTAACATTTATTTATGCATATTTTTTTATCCCTCCAGTTTTAAACTATATTTTTGGTTTACTGTCCTATAGTATACATTGGAATGCTTTCAAACCTGTTCATCCCAATAATTATAAAGGAGTGCCTTGGAAATGTGTATTTACATAAATTGTGATCAAACCGTTTGAGACCCACTGAGATAACTTAGACTAAAGTTAACTATCAAAACATTCAGAGTCCTTTACCTCACTGAGCCTCTCAGTCTGACAGGAGAGGACTCTCATCCACATTATTGTAGAAACATCTTCTTCTTCTATCCGTTAGAGGAGCTAGCACCAGATTCTAATAACAACAGCGCAGGTACCGGTGCGCCCTTTTCTCTCTCCCTCGCTCACTCGCCCTGCTGGCGCCAGATAAACCAATATCCCCCACTTTCATCACTTACAGCGCCCATCGTACAGGGCAAATGAAAAGCGTAACCGGGGTGAAAAGGGTGTTACGTTTACTTAATTATGAATATTCTGACATCAAGGCCAAAAATTAGGATGAGCACCAACGGTCAACAAAAATGTGTTTCCCTCCCAGAGCTACCAGCGCAGCGCCTCCCCAGATCTGGCGCGCTAGGCGAACATCTATAACGCCAGTGCTAGGGGCCGGCCCTGACATGGATCATAAATATATCAGCAATTAAACAACATCTTCAATTTCTCTTCACACAATACGTCTCTTGCAGTATCAATAGTAATTCGGCTGACTTTTATATTTGATTCAATTTGTAGATAGGTTATATATTTACACCATAACGGTGCACAGCTTATAGAAAAGGACTTGTCATTTTTAAAGAGCAACTTCCACACACCTGTGAATAAATGTGTAGGAAAATGATGAATACTCTAGATTTTCTAAAAAATATACAGAAATATACACTACAGTGACATCTGGCGTCGTTTTTGTAAGAAATGTTCACTTCCGCATAAAAAAGCCTCGGGACGTGACCTCCCGCGTGTGACGTAACTTGGGGGAAACAAGGGGGAGAGCGGCCGGTGTAACGTATTAATAAACATGGATCCCAATGCTAGTTTCGACACAGAAGACACAGAAGAAGTTGAACATGAATATTCGAATGCATATGATGGACCACAACCTTCTAATTATGAGCCTGCTGGGCGTCCAAGAGACCAGGAGCAGCCAAGGGTTAGAAGAAATAACGGCCATCGGAGAGAAATTGAGCTGTGGTGTGAGGAGAACCAGTGGAGAACTGGGCAGCTATCTTGGTGAGTGACAGGCGTTAGCTACAGAATATTAGCTAACGTCACATCACAACATTGTGAAGTTAGCTATCATATATCAGGCTATAACTAAAGTAGCATTGATAATATAGTAACGTTACTGGCAGGACTGTTGATACTGATCCATAACAGAAACTAATGCGCAAGTATCAGCCGTATCTCGCGTTACCTAATGCAACTCCACACTACGGTGCTGTGTACCGGAGGGGAGACGCGAGATACGGCTGATACTTGACGATCTGGCGGAGAAAGGTTGTGGAGCCTCTGTTGATATGCCGTTGTAAATGGCTTGATGGAAAGCAGGTGTGTAGTCGGGGAGGGTGCACAGCTGATTGCAGCAGCTGAGTGGAGGTTGAGCCGGGAGCCAGGAGTGACAGCCACCACGCACACACAAACAATACAGACAGGGGGAAACAAACAAACAGTGACTTGAGTGAGGTTTCTACTGTCTTGCAAGGGGTGCAACGTTTTATGTGCGACGGCTATTTATCGGCATTTAGAGGAATGGTGGAGGGGAGTGTGATATGTGGAGAGACAGGCATTAATAATTAAATTAATTTTCTCTTAAGGTTTTATTTGTTTCTCTTTATATTTATCTTATGTCATCGCTGTGAAGCGATGTCGAGTTACTGATATTTGTTTTGTGAGTACTTCTTACACATCTTAATAAGTTATAATATATGTGGTATTTAAAATTGCGCTGATGAGAGCCGATAAATAAAGTGTATAGACATCATATTTTTTTTATATTTTTATAGACCTCTTATATATGTGCATGTTATGTTATTTTTACCTATTCTGATTTAACGTTTTAGTAGTTTTGTTACTATAGGTAAACTACAGCAGGAGGTGGGGTGGGTTGTGGGGGTATTGGGGGGTTGGTTGGGGGGACGGTTAAGAGGACTAGTGTCATGATAATGTGAAGAAGGATTAAGTTCTTTTAGTCAGTATAGAAATTCTCGTAGTAGACGTCCAAGAAAAAGAGATGTAAGATACGAATGTGAACGAACTTTAATGTTAATTTTGTCACTTGACATCCTAAACTATACAAAATGGCTCTGTATTCCCGGTCCTTAAGTATTTTTCCCCTTGTACTGCGTTAAGGACTCCCGACGAGAATTTTGGTCGAAAAAAAGAATTTCCAGTGCTCAGTGATAATGTAGTGTTTCCCAATTTGTAAGCAGTAAACTGCGGCCCAGTATAGTATTCATCAACGAGAACTAACTTTGCCTAACGCGAAATCACTGCCGACCATAAAAAGCCATAAAATGTCAACATAATAAGTGGTAATGACATTAGTACCCACGTTAATAACATGCAAACACGTCCGAACTGTGTTTATTGTCGGACAGTCCGTGTGGCTAAGGTGTCATTGTTTCCGTGGGGGCCATCGCATAAGCAGAGGGTCCACGCGAACACGTAGTGGTGAGGGGAGCGTCGTGATGGGAGAGGTGTCGAAATAGTCCTTTGGGATAAGTGTAGAGAGGAGGGGGGGGAAAGCGCGAGAGAGAGAGTAGAGGGGAGGCCTATGTTGCCGTGGCATTCTGCATCGCCACCTCAACGGAATCGATTGCGACACCACCGACATGACGAAGGAGTCGGCA
>NW_011369523.1:178916-187400 GCF_000735185.1 Notothenia coriiceps
AAAGCGCTGGAGACGCTGTAGTACATATGCCAGGCCTGTAGATGGTGCTGTTCTCACAGAATCAGCCCATGCAAAGACAGTGTTAAATTGAGCGAAATGAGGAATGGCTCAAATGCATGATCTGTTTGGTATTTTGAAAAATAAAAAGTATAAATATGCCTTATATATGGTCCGACACTATATTATTCAAATTGCATGATAGCTCCACTTTAAAGAGATGAGTCAATGGTTCTGCAATTTCTTCGATAATTATTTTTACTATAATGATATCAATATTATTCCAATCGGTCGAGGATTTGCTTTTTTCATTTTCGCACAGTATCGATGATTTCTTTTTCTTCGACTGGTGTGAGGAAGAAAGAGCTATTGTTTTCATTCCAGAGGTCCGTATCTTCCCCTTAAGTTGTTTCTACGGTTTTAATTTTTTCTGCCAGATCTGGCCCCACATTTACAAAGAATTCATTAAAACCATTAACCACATCTTCTGTATTATGAATAACATTATTTTTGTCCACAAAAAACTCAGGGTAACCAGTTTTTTTTCTCCATTTCTAATGACACTATTTAATACTTTCCATAAACCTTTCATATTATTCTTATTATTCTCTAATATTTTATTATAGTATTCTTTTTTAAATATCCTCAGAATATGGGTTAATTTATTTTTATATCTTTTATATTTATTTTCTGCTTCTGAAGTTCTATATTTTATGAATTGTTTATATAGTGTATTTTTCTTTTTGCAGGCATTTTTTAGGCCATTAGTGATCCAGGCACTGTGAGTTTGTTTGTGTCTCTCTCTGCATTGTTTCACAGGACAGTTTTTGTCATAAAGTGCTATGTATGAATGTTTCCTATGGGAAAATCTTTACACTGTGTTGGGCAGACCTGTGACCCTCTATAGCTGCCTGTTCCTCCTAAAGACCTTTATAGATTTAAATGCAAACATCTGGTGCACTTTGACAGCAACGTTAAAAGGGTTGGATCAATAGAGAAATTGCTCATGTAATATATCAATATAAAAAGTGAAAGTGGTTTGAACTATTGCCTGCCCATTTTTTTTTTACAAGTCACCATTGTCTAGGGCCTAGGGCGATGAAGCGAAAGTATTACTCACTAAATGATATGTAACTTCCTGATGTTTCCACATGATGGTGCCATGGTGTCATACATGAATTCAGGACAAACAAACTGGAGACCATTGCCAGTAACTGAAAATTATTATTTTTTAAAAAGGGATTCAGCATATTTTTTTTATTCATCGTTATATTAATTTCTGCATTAAAACAGAACTGGGTTAAAATAAAAAAACGAATTTGGTTGTCCAAATACGCACCGGCCTTGAAAAAGGTGGAAAGTAAATTGTAAAACCCACATTACATTTAATTGAAAGAGGAACATAAGTGCTATTTTAAATCATTACAACACTTAACATAAGCTCCTATCCCTGCTTGACCTATCAGTCATGTGCTCTATAAATATTGGTATCAAATATTAATGCATTTCTAATACAAAATTCAATTTAAATTAACATTAAATGTAGATGTGGTTTAATGTCCCCTTGGCATGGTGTTCTTAATTGTTATTGTAATTTTAACTCTACAGTCCACAGTATCACCATTAAAGCTAAATTATTCTAGTTAAACTATAGTGTTGTTAGGGAAATATATTCTTGCATAAAGCATTGACAAGTCCAACTATACAATAAACTAAGAATACAAACAATAAAAGAAGACTTAATGCACAGACATTGTTTTATATACAAGCAATATAATACAGACATTAACCTGAGATACCTACAGTATAATGCCCACCAGCCAGTGCAATAATTGGTCAGTCTATGGTGTAAATTACCAAGCTGATTCAGTATACAGGCAAACACTGCTGCTGAATTTCATGGATAAATGCAGCCATCTAATTGCAGAAGAATTCAACAAGACTGCAGTGCCGCTGCTCTGAAGTGTATCCAGTGTGAAGTATCAGTTTCTCTCCCTAAGCCAAAAAGATGATTGTCTTTCAGCACATGACTCTCAGTATTTCAGTTATTTGTGTGTAGCTCAGAGCAGTAGCCATACTCACAAAGTCCCCGTCAACAACTGCAATACACACAATACAATCTGTTAAAACAAGGTCATAAATTAAGCAGATGTTAAAGATTTGGTTTTCTTTAGAGAGAATGAGAGAAGATGTGCTTCCCTGCAAATTATCTCTATGACTGTCTCTGAAGTTTGCTATCAGTAAAAGTCCCCAGATATTTATAGCTGCCCTACAAATCAATTCCCTTATCAGATTGAAGAGAAGGTTTGGGAGCAGCCTGTAAACTTCTAAAATGTATTGCACCATGACAAAAAAAGTCACCAACAACACGCTCCTTCTGGAGGGTGCTACAAAATGCCAGAATAAAAAAAATGTCTGTATAAATATTTGCTGTGGCACTCATGAATATGAATGAAAATATTGCGGTGTGAAGGTATATATAATGTTCAACCGAGAGGCAGGAGATAAAATGAGAAACTTTGGGGACTAAAATCTGTCACTTGAAATGTCTGCAGCCTACAGTGTCTAGATTAACCTTGTGAAATATGAAAGTGAAAAATGAGATAAGAAAAGTTAACATGACTAACGAGACACAGTGTAAGTCAGGACCCAATGCACACACTGTCTCCCTGACACTGTCCTCTGGGTTCTGTCACTTCTTTAAAAACACTATAAGCTAGAATACTTCCCCTGCATGGCATATATTAAGTAAAATTCAATTTAAATGTGTAATTGCAGACACTCCATTATAGCCATATCTTCACAGACTCTGGACTAATCACATTAGATACACATGACGCTAACTGGGGAAAAGTTATTTTCATTATGCCAATGAATGTTTATCTAATCACTATCTGAAACATTAAAATACTATTTGAGAAGCTAAACTGTTCAATATATTCTCTGAGAAACTTAATATACATTACTGCCCTTCACCATCTATCTCTATTTCTTTGCCCACAGACGCTCACAAAATGTACTCTGCGCTTGACGCACAAACACACAGACGCACGCACGCACACACACACACACACACACACACACACACACACACACACACACACACACACACACACACACACACACACACACACACACACACACGACACACACAATACACACACACACACACACACACACACACACACACACACCACACACACACACACACACACACACACACACACACACACACACACACACACACACACACACACACACACACACACACACACACACACACACACACACACACAAACACACTCATTACCATGCTCTTAACTTTCTTTGTGATTCCATTTTCTGCATCAGAGCTATTTTAAATTACTCTCCCTACTTGTCAGTTATGTGGTTTACTGCTCACCACTTCACTGCTCTGTCGCCATCACTATGCAAATAAATGCATGAGTATACTTGCTGGCGTTATACTGAAGAAATATTTCAAAAAATGTTATTCTTGAAACTGGATAGTAACAGGTTAAAAATATTTGTGGGGTGGACACTTGGTCACATTCTTTCCTAGAGAGAGATGTAAAGATGTCTACTAATCTCAAGTCTGAACCAAGGCCAGAGGAAGGGCAAAATGATGCTATCACAACTTCCCATTGTCATCACCCAAAAATACTTGACATTGGGAAGAGACATTTATTTAAGTTTTAGGTAAATCAACTTTGCAGTACGAAACACTTGAATAGAACTCATTAAATCAGTATGTCCAAACAGTGTTAAAATACGCAGTAGCCATTTCCAGTGTTATTTTCGTTTCTCCATTCTCATGACTGAGCTGAAACCAGCTGTGACGTAGTGTCTGGTTTTCATTGAAACAAACCGCCTCCAACCCTGTATCTCATTCTCTCAATACATTCATGGTCTAAACACTAAAAATCAACCACGCACAGGGAGGCAATTAGCTTACAGCTGAGGAAACATCTACTCATCTTTGTCCAAGTTTCAAAAGTACACATAAAAACACCTTTAAAGCACCAAAGTATTGTTAGGCATGTCGTTTTTAATGTAGATAGCCAGGCCAGCTGTTTCACCCTGCTTGCATGTATGCAATATCAATATTTTCATCTAAATGCCAATTTGTATTTGTATTCCTTTTTATTCCATTCCATTGCAATGTAAATAATGTTATATTTATATTTTAATATTTTTTTATTGTTTTTAATACTTTTTCTAGTTCTCTATCTGTGTTTTAATTGTTGTTTTACTTTTATGTATGCTCCACGACACCTAGTCAAATTCCTCGTAATTGTAAACCTATGTTAATAAACATGTTTCTGATTCTGATTCTAAATACGGACAACAAGCAATTGAGTGTGTTTCCCAAAAAAAAACTCCTAACACAATTGTAACTACATTCTTGTGACGAAGCAATACCACTCAAAATACTCCATCACATGCAATATACATTAAATATCTTACCATTGTAAAAGTATGCAAGTAAACTACTTGAGATTAAATGTGCTTTGTTATCTTGCACTACTGCAAAGCCTGACAAGCTACATGCATGTGAGGATGGAAAAGAAAGTTGATATTTCAGGCTTGCCTGTGGGTTTGAAGTGACCTGTGATCCTTACTGTGATCATGATATACCTTATAAATAGACGCATCAGAGCCCCACTCACCACAAATTTTGCTCCCTCTAAGTATCACCTTCATTTTCGAGATATTTTGACCACTCAATATTCCCTGGTAACTGACAGCCTGGCTTTGACAAATTCACACTTTCGACCCCATCAGCAGGGGACTCTCCGCAGAGGCTTCAGCATTTGACCCCTAACATTACTGGTAAATCAAGGGGTAGCTGACTAACAGTAAGTAACACATGCCAAAGACTTGAAACTCCCAGGGATCAGGAAGCAGACGCTGCGACATTAGGAAAGTACGGAGTCTGTCACCAGCTGATTGTGGTCATGGTCTGATCGTAAGTCTTGCTGTCGATAGCCTTTGTGCTACAAATAGGATCAGCTTCTTGTATCTTACATTTAAACAAAGTACTAGGACAAATACTCTACGTTGACTTTAATTAAATGTATTATGTCAACAGATTCCACTCAACTGTATTGGGTAGGTTGAAACAATAATATTAAGATGAATTCAAAAGGTTCAACTTAATAGTATTGCATTAAACTAACCTAATTCAGTTATGTGAAATTTGTTCACATAGTACATTTAATTAAAGTCAGTTTCAGTTTTCTCGTGTATAGTCAAATAATGCATAAAAAACACTTTTTACTCAAATGTATCTTTTGGACAGCTAGAGTGAATTGCTGCACACAAATGCACAATGTTGAATATTTAATTTTTCCTCATGACATTAAATCATCACGTCAAATGGGATGTATAATATAAGTACCAGCTCAATCCTCTTTACTTATCGACTTTTGTATTAAAGGGGACCTATCATGCAAAATGCACTTTTTGATGTCTTTTATACATAAATATGAGTCCCCGGTGTGTCAGGGAACTCACTGAGCGTCAGAAAATAAAACCCTCTCTTTTCCTCCGTACCCAAATCTCCAAAAAACGGGGGTACAACGGAGCTGATCTAGATTTGCGGCCGATATGACGTAATATCGGAAATGTGGACCCACGGCCCAATCAAAAAGTTGTTGTCAGAAACAATGCACGACTGTTTTGGACGTAATATGGTCTTTGTTTACACTAGCAAGCATCGCTAACACTCAGAGCTAACCTGAACTCTCTAGGTCGTCCTCAGACGAGCCCTCCATCGTTGCTTCCAGTCATCCCGGTTTTCCATACATCTGGCCAGTTCATTGGTACCTTGTGCTCCTACGTCATTCTTGAGTACGACCACGTATGTTTGTGCGGGACGTCCTCGTGACCGATGCCCGTGTGTTGGTTCCCACAGCACCAATTTGCCGGCTGGCAGCTCTTGATGCCTTTGGCAATGTCCTGCTAGTCTCATTCTCCTGGCTGCAATTGCAGCCAGGAGAATGAGACTAGCAGGACATTGCCAAAGGCATCAAGAGCTGCCAGCCGGCAAATTGGTGCTGTGGGAACCAACACACGGGCATCGGTCACNGGAATGCGCGGGCTCCGGGTCGGTAATCGGAATGTGGGGGACAACGTTCGGACCCCGGAGGTAAAGCGGTGCGTCGATACGTCATACTGAATACCACGAAGAGAGGTATGACACACGCTATACTGTAGTGCTGAGTAGGGGTCACGACGTGAGAAGCACAAGACCGAGGGTCCGTAGGGGTTTATCATCACACCGATAGGATCCTTATTGCAGAGTTCTCAGGCAACCCAGTAACAACAGTCATAGTCGTGTACTCACCCACCAACGTGGCAACATCTGAGGAGGTGGAGAAGTTCTATGAGGACCTTGCAACAGCAGTCCGAGATGTCCCAGCGCACAACTTCCTGGCAATCCTGGGTGACTTCAACGCAAGGCTTGGACCAGAGGACGCACCCTACCCATACCACGACTCTACCAACCGCAATGGCGCATACCTCATGGCCCTTCTCATGGAACACGAGCTACTGGCAGTGAACACCATGTTCCGGAAAAGAAGAGGCAAGAGATGGACCTTCCAAGATCGAGCCACAGGTATGCTACGTCAGTTGGACTACATACTTGTGAGGCAAAAGTGGAGGAACTCCATCCTGAATGCTGAACCGTACAGCACGTTCAGCTCTGTGGGCTCTGATCACCGCGTGGCTCCATGAGGGTGCGACTGAGCCTCAGGGTCCCCAAGCCAAGCCCCAAGATCTGGCATGACTGGAAGGCATTCATAACCGACCCTGACCTTCAAACCAGGTATACGGAGAGGTTAGGAAGCGCTTTCGGCAGCTGGATAAGGGAGCGGAGCCCACTAGCGAATACAGGAGATTCGTTGTTGCAAACGAGGAGGCGACCAGGCTATGTGTGCCCGTGCTGGACAGAGCCAGAACCTCCCTACGGTCCAGACATCCGGAGGTCGTAGCGGCACGGGGTAGGGTGGAGGAAGCACGCCTCAACTTTGAGCGTGAACCAACCTTGGAGAGACGTGGGGTACTGAACGAAGCCAAACAGTTTCTCTTCAGTACCTATAACACCATCAAAGGGGAGGAACTGATGGAGAGTGTGCGGAGAGTGCAGGCAGCGCAAGGTGAAAGGCAATATGGGGAGGCCTGGAGGGTCATAAATGAGATGACTGGGCGGAAGAGGACTAAGAAGGGACAGGTTGAGGGACACAGCCCCGAGGAGAGGGTGACGACTTGGTTCAACCACTTCCAAAGCCTGCTGGGCACAATAGCGGATGGAGCTGAGGAAAGTATACCAGCATTCCTTCAGAACCTGCCCATCGACGATGGTCCCTTCACAGCCAGTGAGATTGCCAGGGCGAAGTCCACAGCGAGAGAGGGCAAAAGTGTTGGGCCGGATGGCATACCCCCGGAGGTCTTAGTTAAAGAACTGTGATCTCGATGACCTCATCCTAGACTTTTGCAACCTCGCTCTACTGCACAACATGCAGCCTGATATATGGTCTCTCTCCAACATCATCCCGGTGCCTAAAGCTGGAGACCTCTCAAAGCCAGACAATTACCGAGGCATCAACCTGACATGTATCACCGCAAAGGTTTACAACCGGATGATACTGAACAGGATACGGCACGCCATCGACCCTCACCTGAGGGAGAACCAAAATGGCTTTCGAGAGGGGAGAACCACCGCAGCCCAGATCTTGGCACTAAGGAGAATAATCAAGGAGGTGAAAAAGGATAACCTGACTGCTGTACTGTGCTTTATCGACTTCAAAAAGGCATTTGACTCGATCCACAGACACAATGGTGAAGATCCTTGAGGCCTACGTTGTCCCTCCCAACCTACTCCGGGCAATAAAGACCATGTACGCAGGAACAAGGGCCAGGGTGGTGACCCCAGATGGCAACAGCGAGGAGTTTGACATCTTGGCTGGGGTAATGCAAGGGGACATGTGCTTTCCCATTCCTCTTCATCATATTTTTGGTCCTGGTTACTTTTTTTGTGTAGAAGGCCATCAGTTGTTGTGTGTGTCTGTTTGGATCTTTGTGTGCGGCTCTAACACCAAGGGAGGTCGAGAGCGCCGTCGGCGTAGTCCTGACAGACCTGGACTATGCGGGATTGACATCAGGCCTGATCACTGACAGCGTTGAGCAAGCACAGGAAACTCCTGAACAGAGTGGAGTCAGAGTGTGCCAAGGTTGGCCTTAGGCTAAAACGCCAGAAAACTGAGGTTATCACCTATACATCTTACCGGGGAAGCATCCGACTTCTGACAAACAAAACAGAAGGCACTTGTGCTTAAAGAAAGTCAAGAATTCAAGTACCTGGGCTCATGGCGTCAACTCAACCGAGCAAGATCTTAAGGTGAGGAAGGACTGCATGAGGAGCCTGAACGCATGACCAGGTGTAGGAACTCCAACCTCCCCCCCGTCAAATCAACTCAGCTT
>NW_011369523.1:187851-190091 GCF_000735185.1 Notothenia coriiceps
GGATGACTTTGTTCTTCATGGTTGGTTTTACTATGCTGATTAAGGACTGGGGGGCGCAACTCCTCTCAGTCCTGGTTTTAGTTCAGAGTGTCCTTCTCCTAGATGGGTTGCCTTCCATGGCTATGAGCCCNCTTACTTCCGGGTGTACAATTCTCCGTTATCCAATGGGAATGGACGCTCACATTTCCTTTAAGAGCTGCCGACATAAATGGATGCGGTGCTTCCCTAAGCGTCAAATACAGCCGCCGATGGGAATACATTGCAATCAGTTGAAAGCTCTTTGCGTCCGTTTATGAAGCTGAAGGAGCCTCGGCGCGTCACAACTGGACGCCACGGGACCCTGACCAATCGTCGCTCCTAGACGCTTAGGGAGTGAGAGTGTGTTGCTTATTCATATCATATCATGTTTTCACAAATGACCAGCATGTTTAGATATCTACTATGCCTGCTTAGTGTGTTGTATTGTTTTGATATATATTTTTGGAGTTGAATAAAATATATCTTCTATTCTATTCTCACAGGTTTTGACAGCATTTCTTCCTGCAAATGACAGATGCAACTGTATTACTTTTATCCAGGATCATGTGTGTAACTTCTATATATTTGTCCGATATAATTAACTTAGTTTGTCAAATATTCTTCCAATTGAATGTGAGAGCGCTCATAGAAAAACTCTGGGTTGTTTTGCCAAGTTGATAACCACCGTTCTAAAACAATGTAGTGTGTAAAAGGTTGTTGGTGTTAGTTGAACCAGTTAACACTAAATAATATGGATCTGTTGAACAGGCTTTGTAATACAACCTCAGGAGATTGTCTCGGGAAACCAATCACTGCTTGAGTTTTACATTTAGCAGAACAAAGAAAACTAGAAAGGTGCTCTCAGTAGAGTACTTAAACCAAATCCAGCTTTAGTGTCTGAGACTTTGTGAACTGCCAAGGAAATAACATAAAACCAAACTAAATTGTGTTTGGATAAGTAAAATAAAAAAACTTAATTTTGCAAAGGCAAAACCCAGACACCACCTTGAGCTCACAATAACATCTGAAGCTTGGCTGTGACCCTGTTGACTACTTCATTCTGATTAGACGGAGCCTCTGGTGATTCACAATGTTAAAAGCGACCCCAGGCAGACACTCCACCAATCGTCCTGGTCTCTAAACCCACCACGGTAAACATGCTCCACACTGTACGGAGTTTATTGGCTCTGCTGATGGGATGTTGGTGAATGGTTTTAATCATTAGCATGGAGGCGGCCACTGTTCCACTGCAACGTGTGCAGGATTTATGTTAGTAGAACGCAACAGTGTAATCGTAAGCAGAACGTGCCAACATGGCTTCCCCTAGTGGCCATATACAGACAGCTAGGGAACATGTTTCTTGACCCTAATATAAATATACTTGTAGCTCACTTAGTTACAGTGTCTTTATTGTTAATAAGTCACACATACAAATTACCTAGTACTAGTACCTCTGTCAGGCCTTAATTGGGTTTAGCTACTTATCCTAATGGACCCAAGGTTATATAACTGACAAAAACATGCAAGTGACCCGGGGAACCAGAACTTCATTTGGGCTGAAGGCCAGAGTTAATCCGGTTTACAACGGGACACTTTGTTTTTGGTATTTGAAATCAGTGCTTGAATTGGAATAAAAAAGGTGCCAGTACTCTAAATCAGCAACAAGTATTTGGCACAAAGTCATAGTATATACCTTTTTTATTCCAATTCAAGCACTGATTTCAAATACCAAAAACAAAGTNAGAGGGTGTCAGGTCCACTCCCCACTTATAAAAATAGATCTTTACCACTGCACCCCCTCTAATCTCAGATGCACCCTGAGTCATTTTGTTTAAATACAGTGAGCCTTTCTAAAATATACAGAAAAGAGACAAACCCACCAGCATTATAGGATATACTATGACTTTGTGCCAAATACTTGTTGCTGATTTAGAGTACTGGCACCTTTTTTATTCCAATTCAAGCACTGGATATTCCTAAATCGTCGGCATTTCAAAGTTGCATTTTCCCTGTTGCTAAATATCGTAGTGTTGTCAAACATTTTATTTCCGGACTAATCGGGTTATTCCTGTTAGTCGGGGATGTTATTGCATCCCGCACTAATTCCACAACAAGTTTGATACCCTCACGATTTTGCCTATATCTCTTGATCAATTCACAGTCTTCCATTGTCTCCAAAACATTTCGTCTCGCAGCCATTTTCAGATTCTTTGTGAATAGCT
>NW_011369523.1:190136-225393 GCF_000735185.1 Notothenia coriiceps
AACGTCACGAGGAGCAACCGGTGTTTGCCTTGACCCATGCCTCCACGGGTCCGAATTTGACATCCCCTAAGAGCCTCGTGTCACCGGGGTCTCCCGTTCCACGCGTCCGGGTAGCCACACACCTGTACGGGACCGCGGACGGTTCGTCGACAAGGTCGATACCTATTTATCGTCCCCGTCTACCCCGAGTTTATCGGTACTTCCGTGGGTAGATCCTCTTCCTCGTGAGACTTTGATTTTGCCTGACTCTCCTCAACCGCGGGGGGTCAGGAAATTAGTCCGTATTCATTCGGTTGGTACTTCTTGTTTCAGTAGGTTAGGATAAAGGTCGCGCCTTTCAGCGCATCCTTTAGCGTCGCCTAACCACCGGCGACCAGGAGCGAAGGCCTCCTGTTGTGCTGCTTTCTGGGATATGGTGTTTCCTCCCAGGACAGGCTAAGTTGTCGTGGGGCAGGCTACGTGAAGTACGCAACAGCCTCATGTAAACATTACCGTTTGGAAGTACGTTACATCGTAACTCTCTTCTTCGACTAACCATCTATCGTGGACACGACTCCTTGCCCCTCACCTCCGAGGACCCTTAGGTCCTTGCAGGCCTAGCACATAGCGTCTCACCTCTTCTACGTGTAAGTAGTGACGTAGACGCACCGCTTGCTTCCGGGCGCCGACGTTGTCCCCCCCGCATCCATTACGACCCGGAGTCCGCGCCCGCATTCCGAGAGGCAGCCCAAATTAGAAGTATTGGCATCCCTAGGAATAAACGTCTCGAAGAGTCCCGTTGGGTCATTTGTGTCAGTTATCAGCACAATGAGTGGTGGTTGTACCGTGGTAGAACTCTCCACCTCTTCAAAAGAGACTCCTGGAATCGTTTGTCGTCAGGCTCTACAGGGTCGCGTTTGTTGAAGGGACCGTTAGGACCCACTGAAAGTTGCGGTTCGGAACCTTGGTCTCCGCGTGGGATGGGCTATGGTGCCTGAGATGGTTGAGCGTACCACGTTATGGAGGTACCGGGGAAGAGTACCCTGTGCTCGATGACGTCACTTTGGGTTACGAGGCCTTTTCTTGCTCGGTGGTCATATGATTCAGTCAACCTGATGTATGAACACTCCGGTTTTTCACCTCCTTGAGGTAGGACTTACGACTGCATGTAGTTGCCAAGGACGAGGACCTCCCGGCGACTTGCCGTACCTGGGTTCACATTACCTTGAGGTTGGAGGGGGCAGTTGTAGTTTTTGAGGTCGGAAGAGATTACGTTGCCATCTCAGGGGACCAAGAGATCAGGAAAGGGGATCTGCCTTACGATGTGCGGTGGAGCGGCTTTGTACCAGCAGAAGGAGACTTACACACTCGGCTCCTCTTTTCACCCTCACGAGGAGGGCTAGCCGGCGGCAGTAGCTGAAAGCAGAGTAGCAAGCAAAAGCAGCATGCAGCATGCACTAACTACAAGCACTACTACTGCAGATCTACTGCACTACGCATCACACAGCCCTGCATGCAAGCACACACACAAACTACTGGAGAGCATGTGTGTGAAGAAGCAGGAAATAAAAAGGAACTCACCTTGTGGTATAACCGGCAAGAGAGAAAGCCTTTGAGCTCCATACTGTTTCAGAAATAATCCTTGATAATCCATGATATGGCGTTTCATCACGGCAGTATTTACTTTAGCTGCCGGGTCCCGCATGAGCTCAGCCCCCTCCTTTTTTCTTTTTTATCAATTTTTTATAAAGCTTTATACCCAAAATCAGCACTTTTGCAACAGGAAGTGAAATAGAGGGATATGAGGCATGGCTAGAATGGGTGATCTGTTTGGTATTTTGAGCAAAAGACTTCATAGACACGTTTTTTATATATTTGAATATATTTGAGACCTATCCTTTTGCCTAAAAATAGCATGATAGGTGACCTTTAATACATAGGCCTACATAATCAAACAACGAGATATATACTATCATAATAAAACAATCACAGGGACCGTGCATCAACAAGATACTTTTCCTTTACTCTATTACTTTAATCATATCATATTGATTACACTTGTTTACTTTGATTATGAGGTAGTCTTTTTTGAGGTTTGGACAAACTAAACATAACATTTTGGTTAGCTTTAGAGGCCTTTGTAGGCATGTTATGTTCATCTTGGAAGGTTCAAGGCTAACGGTTTTCCCTTGTCTAAAGTTGTTATAAGCTAAGCTATAAGCTAACCAGTTGCTGGATCCAGCTACCGTTCAGATCTAAGAATCATATCTGTCTTCTTCACAAACACCTCCAAAGAGCGAATAAGCCCATTCACAACAATGTCATATATTCTTTAGCTAAAGATCAAGATAGATCATCAACATATTATGGATCAACAGCTTTCAGAGTGTAAGAAAAACATACAATGTAGTGTATAAGGCCATCACTTTAACTGATTCATTAAAAAAATAATAGTTGCAAATAAAATGCAACGTTTGCTAACCTGCTCCATGTTTGACCAGATATTGTTATTGTCAAAAGGTGTCATGCATCAATAGCAGACAGTATTATAAACCCCCTTTCAAATACTTAGTTGTATGTCTTCTTTGTATTGATGTATTCCTAAAGCCAATGCAGCCCATCCTGAGGATTATCAAGTGTAGCAGTGCACTAAAAAGAAACCACAGAAACAAATATGCAAATCCTTTTTTTATGTGGGATATAAGAAGAGATAATCCAAAATTAGTGTAACACCAGAAGGCGCTAGATTATGTGTCAACAATTAAGACATTTGTGGATCATCAAAGTTTAGTCTGTATTTCGAGAGCTCAACAGGGTTTTTCAGTCTATTAATCTCATCTTTAATGTGTTGGCTTCCTTTTTCCACCACCAGCTCACCTTGTTGTCTCCTCTTACCTTAGCTTACTCTCATCTCACTCTGAGAGATCCTCTTCTTGGTATCCTTAAGGGTGTCGTCAGCCTCTCATGCTCTTCGCTCACTGGAGGGTGTGTGTGACTTGAGTGCCAGGAGAGCTTTGAATAACAGAGAGCGGGGGAAGAAATAAAAGGAATAAGCACCACAAGCCCTCAGTGTTACAGCAGCAAAGAAGAGACACAGGGATAACCATGCCTGAACCAGTCCCTGAAGGTATGCAGATACTTTTTTGAGAAAACATTATTCACTGTAATTAGTTTGGAGACTGGCTTTCAGTGGAAATATTGATGCTTGCATTTGGATTGCCTGGTTTGAAATACATTTGCTTGTCAAACTTATAACATACTTTATGTTTGAGGATGTTACAGAAATGTATGGGTTGTTTAAGATATCAGATTTTTTTTAATTATTGAAAGATAACGATTTTATTCTGTTTTATGTCTAACTTAATTATTAAATATGCACTTTTATAATGTTTAGTGTGTCATAAAAAAAATACATAAATTGTGTTTAAAATATCACAATATTTTAATTATTGAAAGATAATGATTTTATTTTTGTTTCATGTCTAACATTAATTATTAAATATGCACTTTTATAATGTTCAGCGTGTCGTAAAATATTATCTGATCAACAACAAAAAATCATACATTTTGTTTTAATGAGACAAGATGTATTTGGTGAATAGCATGATGTCTATATACTGGCAGCAGATACAAAGGGATGAGAACATTTGGTAGATAAAAGGTGAATATTTGATTGTTAAATTCAGGCTATTATACCGGGAGGCTCAAAAATAAGCATCAGATTAAAAAAGATCAACCCTGTGTGACCCACGGCAGCTGTTAACTGCGAAGGTGTTTTGAAGCTCAGCTGAGGAAAACACAAACTATCAGTTGACCTCATCGCTTACTGTAATAAAACGTGTTGAATTTCCTTATGCAGACAGTTTCACAAAATTCAACCTCGTCTGGGAGCAGAAGTGATAGGAGACTCATAATAAAATAACATTTTGTCAAATTAATTTAATACGATTTTATATTGAAAATACACTACTCAAGTTAAATCTAGTTGAAATGTTTGTGTCAATATAAAAATGAAACAAAACATGAAGAGGAAGGGGGGCCAGGGTGTCCCCTTGCATTTGTGCAACAAAAAAAATGTATACGATTTATAACAGTGTTTACGTGTCCGTTATAATAAAGAGTAATTCCTAATGACATTACAAAGGCTAAACAGATCCGGCATGTGATGAGGACACATTTCCCTTATTGGCTACTTGCTGTTTTCTGACCACTAATAATACTTAAAATCACATAAATTATCACAGCCAGCTGCTACGTCATCCGTATGTTACTGACTTCAGACCAGACAGAGGGCCATGTTGCTGACTGAACTGGAAAGCTACCAAAAAAAATACAGCAGATACAGCAGCTATATTTGTACTATGCATGTGTTGTATGGAGGTTATGTTTCATGCTAGCTGCTGATACTGACTTGCCTTACGTACTGTTGTTTACAATAGTCAAACTTGGTATCACTTTGAATACAATACAGTTTAATATGAATGACTTTTTTTTTAAAAATACTTTCATCATACATAACAGAGAGTAATCTCATTTAATGGTGAACGTCTGTCATTCTTGGGTGAACACTACTTTCTCATAAATAATTTTCGTTCTTTTGTGGAAACACCCATCCTCCACTTCGACCCTGCAGGGCTCTAAATCACTGAAGTGACAGAAACCTAAGCTTACTGACTGTCATAGCGGATAAGTCCGTTAGAGGAGCTGAGTTTTACTGGCCAAGAAGAAAAGTGTTGAGCCTCTCAATCTTATTTCTAAGCCAACAGTGCTCTGTAAATGAATTGAAAGGGCTTTGCTGGACTTGTTAGCACATTGCTACTAATTTAGTATCTGTCTCTGGTTATAATCTCCACACAAATCTAAGATAGGCTTTTTATTTTTATCTGAGGAACATAACTGGGCACTTCTTTAATTCACCATATATAGCCATAGAGTTTATTCGTGTTATATGGATAAGATCCCACTTTCCTCAATGTACGTCTGCATCTCCTATCTCTCTGTCATTCAAGGCGAAATTCAAAACCTTTGAGCATAAAGGTCGGTTTAGGAATCAGTCTAATATAATATATAATATAAATTATTTCTGTATTTACACTCGAGAAGAGTTGAAATGTTTTCTTTGCTGCTTCACTTCTGCCAGAACTCGCCCTTAGCTATAACCGCAAAAAATACTCCCTAGCAACCCCTGACCTTTTTGAGTCTGTTTTTTTGTATTCCCCATAAGTTCACAGAGAGTCACACATCCAAGCGTATCAAATGTTGGCTGTAAATCATTTGCAGTCCCAGCTTGAATAAATCATTATGCAATCTGTCACTTCCATCCAGAAAGTTCCCTGATGCAGTGAGTCAAGCACATGACAGTTCTGTCTGCATGCTCTAGTGATGATGTGATTGTCGGTCGTAGTTGCTTTCAACATTATGACCTGATGAACAACTATGAAGCCAAAGTTGAACTGCTCTCTAAGGTTTAACTCAACGCTGTTTATCTTTCTGAGGATACACGAACAATGGCATGAAACGCTTTTTCAGAAAATAAACCATGGATAAAGGCACTATCTGAGATCCAAAATCCAGTCACCAGCCCACTAATAAGTGGTTGAAAGACACCTAAAATAAAAAATGTTCCACCTGTAACCCACCTATCAATACCTTAACTACTTCAAGATGTCTTCATTACATCTTTGCTGCATGTTGGCAACCAGAGATGTGAGATGAGGCCACACTTCCCATACCTTAGTTAATGTCTGGAACATTACACACACTGTAAATCAAGTTGTGGTAAACACGGACTGTGAGGTGAAGACCCGCAGTACCTTGAATGACCCCGGATAACCAATAAAGATGGAGCAACAACACATGTAATACATATTCAGATCCGGTTATGCTTCCAGAAATAAATTAAAGGTAACAGTGGAAAAATACAGTACTACAGAGAGGTTGTTTACACAGAACAACAAAAGAAGGAACGCATTTAAAAAAGGAATCTCCCCTAGGGAAACAAACAAACAAACATATCTACTAATTATACATATACAACAACTTGGACAACTTCGCCAATATACGAGAGCGCAGACAGTCTCAGAGGGGGACATTTAAACTGTGAGGAACAGCTGTTCAGAAAGTTGATTACCCCGCTTTATCACAAACTTGTTGAAGATGTTAGAGATTCTCACCCCAAGTGGATTGAGTTAGCAGATGCTGATGCAGAATAACACTTGATGCATGTGTTAAATCCTCTCACGGGAGATGTCAAGTACTTACACTGAAGTCTTATAGTATGCACATATTCTCTTTCGTACAGACAAAGTAAAAGTCTGTGTTACTCTTTTGAGACTTATTCTTGTATGTAAGAAGCCATGTTAGCCTGGGTGTGGTTGTACCCAAATACAGTTGTAATAGAGGCGTGATAGCAAGTTCGAGTCCCACTGCAGTCAGCATGTCGTTATGTCCCTGGGCAAGACACTTCACCCCAAATTGCTCCTGTGGGGATTGCCCAGTTCAGTATTGATAAAAGCGTCTAACAAGTAAAATGTAATGTAATGTACAAAATGTAATGTAATACAATGTTAATAAGATATAAAGTATATAAATAAGTATAATACGAAACTATACACTTAAACTTCTCCAAGTGGATACAATGTAGCTTCAATTTTAGCTGTAAATTTGGCGACCACAACTGCCTGCAAGGTCAAGTGGGTCTGACTATTCAAGGAACGTGGCATGACCTCAGGGAAATCACAAGACACCGTCCCTGGCCTTTAACAGCTACTGCAGTGGCCTCCAGGGAGACACTTGAGGAGTTTGGTAGATCATACGCCTCTATTTCAGTTGAGAATTTCCTTTTACCAGATTTAGGTCCAACAATCCCACCCACAGTGCTCCATCATCATATCATATTGCCTGTTTTGACCCTCACAGCTCCAGCATGGCCATAAAACTATTTTCACAAATCGGTAAAGACGTTGAAGTTCATTTATGTATCAATGGCTGTTGAAATAGTTACTGGTTAACTGTTGGTTAAGGCTTCAGGTTAAGACTGGGAAGTATAGAGTTATGTTCTAAAATTACTAGCTACGCAATTAAAATAGATAAATATTCAATATACATTACATTATTTTAAATAAACCCATCTGTTTCAGACGAACATCCAGCAAAATGTAATACGCTATAGGTTTATATAAGAGGCAAAAAATATCCATAATTGCCTCAAATTATTTAAGATATAAAGGTCAACCCAATTAAAGTGAAACATATGTTGTTCATTTGTGTCTGTACGATAGTAGTTTCTAATTGCCTTCTTTTTCTGTTTCTAATTCTCAGAGAAACCGGAGGGGCAGGGTAAGTTCACTCATCCACACCATTTGCCCACTAACCTTTGGTGGGCCACATTATCACGTAGTGACTTGATTATAGCTCTCACATTTTCACTTTTGCCCACATATGAAGTCAACGGTGTGTGTCATGCAAACGCAGTCCCCTGACTCTCTGAATTTTATTGCCAACATGCTTTGTATGTTTTATATTTGGATACTGTACATTATCAGATTACAGAAGCTGTTTACTCAACTGTCTTCAAAGGTTGTAGCAACACAGATGGCACAAGAGGAAAAAATGCTTTGATTTTCACAAGCCATATTTGAGTGTGCTCATGTGATACCCGTCTGGATTTTATGTGATACCCACCGATAAAATCTGTTAGCTCAGCTGTTGGAGTGTATATGTTTTTAAAAGGGCTGACCATGGTATACCTTTTCATGTCTAACAAAAATACACTTATTTTAGCACCAGAGGAGCCAACCGCAGAGGGTGAGGGACAATTATATTAGTTGTTTCCCCTTTTTGTTACATTGAGTGATTTAGTGCACTCACACATTGTTAATATGTGACATGGTGTGGGATTGAGTTGAGTTTTGAGAAACGCATTTGGACTAATAAGTCCGGGTACTTATCTGAATAATACAGGTTTTGGTGTAAGTTAATCAATTGTATCATATGAGACAACATGGAGCAACTTAAGGGAGATAATGCAATTGTAAAGCTGCTTTGATTCAGCGTATTACCAATTCTTAGCTAGCCCACAGCATGTCACATATGAAAGGAATCTTGAGTGTGTCGTAACAGATTTTCTTTCCTTAGTGTATTTTTTAAGTCTACTGTCAGAAATCAGCAGAGTGATGTCATGCAGATGTGTGTATCGTGTATCACAGCATCATGTCTACCCTTTAATTTTTCTTCTTGTGTTTTGGGGACCAATTTAATGGAAATTCATGTTTTTGTTTCCTATTTTTGTTATTAAAAAAAATCTGTTTGTGTTGTTTAGCATGTTGGCCCTTTTGAGTTTTAGATTGTATAACATTTTTCTTTATGTAAGAGGCGGACAAGACAAGCGATTTGTGTGGATTTGAATATACACTGACTGACTGCAACTCTCTGCATTTCCCCCATCTGTGAACTTTCACATTGACCTTTGGGTCACATTTTACTGCAGGCATGTGAAGCGTGAACAGATCTGTTCTGTGTGTGTGCGTTTTGGTTGAGTTAATCCTGAGAAATGTAAAGTTGTCCAGATGTCATCATCATTCCTTTTTCCAATCACTGGCTTAACTATGATTTTTATTTGCCCAGCTGAACCACAGCCAGTGAACGATGGTAGGCACTGCTTAGTGTCAGGAAATAAACCTTCAATTAACTTTCTCATCAGCTTCCTCAATTATGACTAGATATAATGAATATTTGCATGTATATACGGGGAGCTAATTGTTCCTTCATTTCCCATAGATGCACCCCCCGCAGATGGAGGTAAGGCAGAATCCTGTACATTGAATGTCCTAGTTTAATATGTCTGTCAACATAATCCATACGATGTATTCACATAAAGTGCATACATGGCTTCTCAGTGTGGAAAATAAGTATCAGCATGACTCTTGTATATCTTATTCCCAAATATATTTAAAGTTGGACTCAGGCTCCCTGTATAATGTTGCATAATTTATGTTTTAACACTTGTTAAACATAATACGATACGATACGATATTACTTTATTTGTCAGATCAAGTCTGAAATTTGACTTGCGTCACAGCAGCTCCATGTCCAACATCATCAGACAAATATCCAGACAAAAATACATGAAACACAATTCATATGCAAATTGAATATGAACCCATATGCAAACTGAATATGATAAATATGCAAATCAATTATTGCAATATGATCCTTAGTGTGTCTGGTCCAATGTAGTAATAGACTGTAATTAATTACATGGAGGGAATTAAGCAAAGGGAGGGAATCACATCAACGAAAAGAGGATAACCAGAAACCAGAAACTGTGGAAGGTCGTCCTCTGATTTTCACTCACGTAATTAACGTAAATAGCTAATTTTGTCATTTCTGGACTGATATATACATATACTCCGAAGTATATGGTGTGTGAATTTGAGCCTGGTTTGCTTATTTGTTGTTCACAGTATGTGCAACATGGTCAGTTTTGTAACTATTTTTTTGTTTAAGTGTACAAGCGTATATTGTACTTTACGTTCCAGTTTCTGTGCTTCTAGTTTTTATGTAATTTCATGTATTTACATTCATCTGTTTATACATTTATTGCATGCAGTGACATTAAATATGTCAAAGGAAAACCCTCAAATCTGATGGTGCATGGTGCTTCTGTTTTCTGTTGGTTCATTGGTCTCTGTTACAACTGTACGTGAAATCACGTGAAACGAGCGTTTGCTTCCAGTTGCTTTTTTCAGTTAAGTTTGCTTCCTTGTCTGCAACAGATTCAGATGCTGATGGGGATGGTAAGGAAAGACTGACATGTTTAGTGAAGTGCACACTGATCATTTACTTTTGTCCATTAAAAAGTATGGTTTGAGTGTTTATAACATTTAGTAAGATTTTGGTATTATGTGCTAGTCAAGATGTCACATAATATATAAAGTGTTAAGTGGACCTGGGTATGTCTTATTATTTGAAATCATTGTGACTTACTTCGATTTGGACTGAAATAACAACATTGTTCAATAGCTTTTTACGATTCAAGCAAGCTAGTTTCCGTAGTTGTAATCGAGCCTTCTTTGACTTATGTTCGAAACACAGTTCTTATTTACCTCTGTAGGAAACTTTTAGATTCATGCAGTGTGGCTCCACTTGGTTCAGCACTCATTTCTTACAGCTCCCATGAAAATCCCCCTCAGAGCCTGAAGCTTCGTGCAGCTCTGCAGTAGATACCCTCAGAATAAGCCACACCTAAGGTCTACAATTTACCAGATCCTGGGCCGTGTTAAAGAGACGTGAGGGGATGACTAAAGTGTTACAATTTGCAGTTCAGTGTGTGCTGTGAGCCCTGTTTCATTCACTTCTGGCCTATGCCACTGGAAACCCTCACTGACAAATGATAGTGTTTATGTTCTTTCTATTCAGAATTTGTTTCCCCATGTGCAGAGTGCTGCACATCCCATCCCATCTGTGAGCTATGATACCAGCTCCCCTTTGCCTTTGTCCCTCTGGCAATTTTAACAATGAGAGTGGAAACACAGCTGTGCTATATGTGTCACAGTCATCGACAAACCACAGCAGCTGTTGCAGCATACAAAGTGTCAGCTTATTAAATGACACTTTTATTAACATTATGCTGTGCTGGGAAATGGCAATGAGAGCTCAAGAAGTGAGGTCATCCAAGATATCATAGCCAGCACATCAAAGTTATGCCTCCAAACTGCTCACGGAAAATACATGCCAGTGCATGTCACATCCTATATCTGAAGGCCCAAGGCCTCTTTAGTTTCTACTCACCAAACCAAGGTTTGTGTTGGGGTTGCACTACTACTCAGGTTTTACATTTCAAGAGCAACATGAAAGATTAAAGCTATCCATGTCTGCGATGGTCTTTCAGGGTCCAGCCCCCAAAGTGCAGTGTTTGATGTCTGCTCTGTCTCGACTGATCAGAGTAGATGATGGAGAAAGGGTATGGGTAACAGGATATGTAAAATATCCTTTAACTTTCACATTTTGACACTCCAACTCTGGTAAGGCTTAACCGTGCCTTTATAGCAACTAAGACGTCTACCATCTTCTGTGCAGATCACATTGTGACATGTTTGGGAGAACTGTGTAGCATTTCTCAGCTCTGCAAGTCTCTAGGTGACGTTACCCCATATAGCCTGGCAGGCCTAGAGGATTGCCAAATTCTCCATCATGGCTGCTTCCTTGATAGGCCAGTTGACACGTTTGGCAAGACTTGGGTGATGGACTTTTGAGTTATGCAGGGGAGAGGTGGTAGGCACAGACCCCAATAATGGCATTGCTGCTTTGTGTACTCATAACCCGGCTGCTATCTATGGGGAGGGGGGGTTGGCTTGAGACCAACAAATTGCCCTGAAATATGGCCTGCTGACATAAGGAGAGGTTAAGTTAAGGTCATTAAATGTTATGTTTGGTTACTTAAATTTCACAACTGTACATTTCTTGTGGCATGGGTCCTGTGATGCTTCTGGAAGCTTCTTCCGATCCGTTTATCTCTTTTTAGCATTTATGAATGTGTATCTCATTGTCCTTCACGGCTGGCATAAATGTCCATCAGTGAATGTTGGACTCAACAAGCTCCTTCTGCAGTAGAGTACCATTGGTTGCCCAAAGGGAAGAAATGTATACCGTTTGGCAGCTGTTCCAGGGGGAGCTCAACATAAGAATTGAAAAAAAAGACAAGCAAGTGTGGCAGTGCATGATTAGGGACAAACTGGAGCATAAGTAAAACGGCTCAGCAAGTGGAAAGTCTGCACAATAGAAACACCTTGTGGTTCTCACTATCAGCTTTGTGCTTACCCCAGTGGGAGAACTCTTTCTCTTGGGCATGCTAGGTTCAGCAAAATGCTAATTTTACATGGTGAGGAGATTGAATTCAACATTGTAGCGGCTTGGTAACATGGCTAGCACGCTAGGCTTAATCCAAAGAGAGCAGCTGAGGAAAGTTCAAAGAGAAACCCGAGCAGACTTTTCTCTGGTCAGAACTCGTGTTTCGATGCCATGCAATCCATATCCAATTTTAGCCGCTGGAACAGGCTTACACTAAGACCAATCTGCAATTTACCTTAGTTCAATAACATTGTGTTAAGTGACTCTTGTGATATGATTTTAATGAAAAAGTATATACAACCTGTGGGAGGAAATGTGAGATACACAGCATATATTGGTTTCGGTTTTATTTTTGATGTCTAACATTTGTTTCCTTGGTTCATTCCCTCCGTGTTTATCAGAGAGAATTTCTGTGTAGGAAGTGCTTATCATACCAAGGCTGTTTCAAGCCATACCCATTGGGGGAATAATTTGTGTGGGAGGGGATTACTAATAGTTGGCCAGTTGCGACTGATTAGTGGCACTTGCACCAGTATTGGAAACATTTTGAATATTTTAAGAACATCGTGTACAATTTGAGTTGTATATGTATCTTATGGTATCTTCAGATAAAAAATGTGACAGACTTTGATACGAATACTTGAGTGGTAGTAGCGGCCAATATCACAAATGTTCTGTATGTGGTCAAGTCAAGTAATGTTCTACTTTGTGATGAGTATCCCTGCAATATCAGTCCAAAAGAAGTAATCATTCCGATTTCAATGTATTACTAGTTTGGTGATTAAAAGTACAGTAATCAACACATTTGATTACTTTCTGTTTTGATTTGATAATAACAGTCACGATCTTGATTCTTAATTTTTACCACTGTGTGCAATATTAATGTAATAATTCTACAGAATTGGAAAGTGTTCACTTGCCTTGGTTTGCATAAACCTATGGTACAGTATAACTGCAAATTGTTATACTTCCATACGTTTTTTTTCCCTAGCTGAGGCAAAGGATGCAAAGGAGGGTAAGGGCTATCTAAAGGCACAGAGTGGGACTGTAACCATCTACTGCATGCAATAAAATGCAATGAAAGCAGATGTATGCATGTGTTGTTGAGTGTTAGTCAATATAATGTAAAATAATTATACAAACTTTGATTCTTCAGGACCAAGTATAATCAAAGTCATAATCAATATACATTATTGACTGATTTGCACCTTAAATGTCAAATTCAATGTTTGTTTTCTGTAGAAAGTGTTGTACTGTATCGCTGTCCACCGGTGTAGATGTTTACCTAGCAAAGTCAGATTCTGCATTCTGGATCTTCTAATTGGTAATGTACCAATTAGTTTGTGTCTAAGGTTACTTCGTCTGTCTGAATACTTGAAACACATTCACATGGCGTTTTAAGTGTTGGAGTCGTGTGAGGATGGTAACCCCCAAATTGCAACTGAGAAGGTTAAAGTTAGGAAAGGTATTGGGCAGCAGACCTGCAAATAATTTTTGGAAAGGTTGCAAATTGATGGTTACCATCGACATTACCATATGTTTGGAGTTGTGGACAAAGAGTGTTTTACTGGTGAGATGACTTGTGTTCCGGTAAATTGTATATGTTTAATGTCTCTTTTTATGTATTTGCAACTGAACACCATAACATGAAAAAACTTGATTATCAAGGTTCAAGGTTCAAGGCTTTTATTAGTCATACGTACATAGCTACAGTGTAGTTATGACTATGGATTTGTCTTTGATATTTAGTTGTCGGGTAGCTTCGACAAAGTGCTAATTTGTGATATGATCGGATATTTCGTAATGATTACTTGCAGATAGATCTGAAAGCTTTTTTGCTGTACACGTTTTTTTCCTTTAGTTCTTTGAGCCAAATGCTGTTGGTTGATTCAGTGTTTGCTGAGTTTCATTATGCTGTATGTGTGCAGTCTGTGTATGTAGGTGTGATAAGAACATGTTAATGGTTCGTAAAAATGTTTTTCAATGTGATCTTTGCACTTAGTTTTTTGGCACACTGTGGACATTGTTAATGCCATTAAAGGGCTTTTTTGTTTTTTTAAAGTCTTCTAAAGCTTTTAGCTCCTTCTTTCAGAGTCTGGGAATACCTCACTCAGTGGGCTCTTCGTCGAGAAGCCGCCAGAGAGTATCGTTGGTATTGCAGGTTAGAAACGCTAATTGATGTATGAGAGAAAACTGTAGCAATTCATAATGTGTCAACTTGTTAACGTAATGTTACACGAGTAAATTGCTGTTTGTGAATTGCAGGAGGGGATCTCACTATCATCGCCAAGGTGGACTCGACCACCCTGACAAGAAAACCCACCATGAAATGGCTGAAGGGCAAGTGGATGGACCTTGGCAGCAAAGCTGGAAAACATATGCAGTTCAAAGAAACTTATGACAGGAATACCAAGGTTGGTGTCAAACAGGAAATCTGATCCCCTTATTTAAAAAATAAACAAGAAACTAAGAAGTAATTAAGCAAAGTTAATTTCCTCCCCCAAGATCTATACTTATGAAATGAAGATCATCAAACTGGTCGCTGGAGATTCAGGAGGCTTCAGGTGCGAGGTGACGGCAAAAGACAAGTGTGACAGTTCCACATTTGAGATCTCTGTTGAGGGTGAGTGAAAACGGACTCTAGCCTTCCGAGGCTGCCACACGTTCCAAACATGCTGATGTTTTTATCTGATCCAGCCCTAATGTGCGCTCTCTGCAACTTCTCTTGTTACAGCCGCACAGCAGGACACTCAGCAGGCAGATATTTTGTCAGCCTTCAAGAGAGCGTAAGGGCACAGGGGCTTGTGCATGTGTGTGAATACACAAGAGTGTAAAAGGATGCATAGACAATTTATACAATGTGTGTTAATGTTTCTTTCAGCACCAGTCGATTTGAAAAGATAGTACATGTAATGTGTCATTGTCATGTCATTAGATGTAAATGGTATGCTTTGTATACTGTATGTGTCTTTCCCTACACGCAGAGATGGTGGAGAGGACGACGGAAATCTGGATTTCAGTGCTCTGCTGAAAGCCACTAAGTGAGAAGCTGAGCGTTGTTTGGTTTGCAATATTATCAAGTACACGGAATGATTGTTCCCATTTGTAACGCTTCTCTATTCCAAATGACATATATATCCCTTTCCCTTGACTAACAGGAAGAAGAAAATGGTAAAAGAGATACCAGAGATAGACGTGTGGGAATTGCTTAAGAGTGCCCATCCGAGCGAGTATGAGAAAATCGCCTTTGAGTATGGCATCACCGACCTGAGGGGCATGCTGAAACGTCTGAAAAAGATGAAGGTCGTCGAGCCAAAGCACAGCGAGGGTAGGTTAAGCAGGAGTGGAAGAGAGGGGAAGTAGTAGAGGAGTGTTAATTAATTTAATTAAGGGGTGAGTGTTAACCTAAGGAGAGGTAACAGGGTGGGTTAGCAGGGGAGGGAAGTAGGCAAGAGCAAGGGCACCATGAAACTGGACACAAAAAAGAGGTTTTAACTAACTGATGAGTTGCTAATTCTTAAAATGTTTCCCTTTTTTCCTGAATTCCCAGCTTTCCTGAAGAGGCTTGATTCTTGCTACTCAGTAGAGAAAGGCAAGAAAATTGTCCTGAGGTGTGAGGTGGTGGACCCCGACGTCCAGGTCAAATGGTTGAAGAATGGCCAGGAGATCAAACCCTCAGCCAAGTACACACCAAACCATACCCACATGCACACACACATCAATGTATTTCACGTAGACCATTCTAAGTGTCTTTTGTGACCTTATAGGCTCCATGCAAGACAGTTGCTTAAGTTTGGGTGCATGACATTAATAATTGAGGTTAGATGGACTTGAAAGGAATCGTTTTAAAAATACTCTGCTAAAATGATCCGCGCCAAAAGTCATGCTCAGAAATGACGCTGCCATCAACACGTTTTATTTTTAGGCTTTCATAAGGATCCTCCCAGAGGATTAAGCAGGTCTCACTTCCAAGACATCTTATGCCTCCTGTAAACCAAATCTAGATACACCCCCCAGGATAGAAACACCTAAAATGTTTAAATTGTAAGGCCTGAATGTGAGCCAAATCTATGGCTTATGTGAAAATGCTTAAACTGGGTCTGTTAGACAAAAGCCTACTCTTTCAAAATAATGATCAACATGAACTTAAGTAACATGACTTTTTTTGTTATTATCATTTCAAAACATTTGTACTTAAACATGTAAATTGTTTGATAAAAGAATACTTTCAAATTATTTCAAGGTACATCATGGAGTGTTTAGGAAACGTCAGAACCCTCACCATTAATAGGACGTCCCTGGCTGATGATGCTGCGTACGAGTGTGTTGTTGGAGAGGACAAGTGTTTCACAGAGGTGTTCGTCAAAGGTACATTATGTAAACATTGTGGCATTGACATTGAGTTCCTGCTGAATTTTTGAATTCTAACGTCCATCTCTGCCCTGCCCAGAGCCCCCTGTGACCATCACCAAACTGATGGATGACTATCACGTGGTCGTTGGAGAGAGAGTGGAGTTTGAGATTGAGGTGTCAGAGGAGGGCGCTCACGTCATGTGGTCAGTATATCTGCAATTTAACAATAAAGCCTCGACAACTTTAAGATTTGATTACATTTAGAACCAAAAGACAACTTTGC
Organism: Notothenia coriiceps; assembly: GCF_000735185.1. Classification (NCBI taxonomy): domain Eukaryota; kingdom Metazoa; phylum Chordata; class Actinopteri; order Perciformes; family Nototheniidae; genus Notothenia; species Notothenia coriiceps. The sequence continues at coordinate 206,602 of NW_011369523.1, forward strand.
AAAAATCTACTTGTTTTTGTACTTTAGAATCTTTCATTGTGCATGTCTCATATACAATTGTTTCACGTAAATGTCATCCCCCAAATATGTGGATATCAAAGTGTGAAGTTCTTTCAACAGCGTAAGAGAGACACCAGCATAATTTTGGTTAATTATAATCCTTTCATTTTTTACTGAATTCTTTCAATTTTCCAAATGTAAAAAAAAACGTTTTATATCATCCACCGTATTGTATATGAACACTTCCAACCCAAGTCTAGATAAAGCTTTTTTTATGTGACTCGGCACAATTTCGCTTTGCAAGTATAACTACAAACTGAAAGATCAAATAAATAAGGGGAATAACCACTTAGCATTTTCAGAAAGCAAAATGAGAGATTGATTGAAAGATATAAGTGTGATGGAAGATTTATGTTTGTGTGTACGGTTTGTTTTACTTAATGTGTGTGTGTTTGTGTACTGGTAATTATGACATTATGGGGACCACAGTCTGTTTACAGAATGACGTCCAAAGGGAGAAACCTTTCAAATGAATACAAAACTCATTCTGATTGTGCCTTTGTTTCATTTGACATTTTCATCAATATGTCTGTCTGTTTGCGTGGAATTAGATGTAATTGATAATACTAAGAATAATATAAGGAAACATTTTATCCTTTTAAGAGTCCAACAAGTACAATTTGTCCTTGATTAATCCAAAGCCCATTCATGCATTCCAAAGCAGTCACCGAATGTTGACAAAGTATTTCCTGAAATCACAAGGCTTGTGCTCACCGTTATATTTAGTATTAAGTCATTAGCAGTGGCCTGTTTCAAATATTTTCAATTTTTTTTCCAGGTTCTTTGAGGATATTGAGCTTGTCAAAGACAAAGATTCCACAAAGTTTCGCTTCAAAAAAGATGGAATTAAGCACACTCTTATCATCCTGGAGGCGACACTGGATGACATTGGAATGTACCATGCTTGGACAAATGGGGGGCATACCAAAGGAGAGCTGGAGGTGGAAGGTACCAACAAATAATATTCTTCTGAAAAATGATATGAGTTTATAAAACATAAAATATTAAAGGTAGTTTATTTTAAATGATATTGTTAAAATAATAAGTGAACAGACTGCATTCTATATAGATTATACTGTATTTAGTCTGTCTTTCTGACATGTAAATGAAGATGCAGCTGAATTTAACTGCTGGCCTCAGGGCTTAACGCCTCTCTTTACAAACAAACTAACAACTCATGGCAGTAGGTGTTAAGATGTTGCCATCATGAACCTTACCCTTCCTCCCCCTTTCACCTTCACGCACTCTTCTCCACCGTCTGAACTGTTGTTCCAATGTCTTGTTTAGAAAAACAACTGGAGGTGTTGCAGGACATTGCTGATCTGACAGTCAGGGCAACAGACCAGGCTTTGTTCAAGTGTGAGGTCTCCGATGAAAAGGTCACAGGAAAGTGGTTCAAGGATGGAGTGGAAGTCGTGGCAAGCGACCGGATCAAAATGACTCACATCGGAAGGTAAAACGACATATCATTAGATTTAAAAGCCTTGTTAGTAGATGTGTCATCACTGTGGATCAAACGCACCTTGTGTTTTCATTAATATTGTCATTAGATTGTGTTGTCTTTACGCCATATTTTTCTCTCTTGCTTTTTTCAGGTTTCATCGGCTGCTTATCGATAATGTGAAACCAGAGGATGCTGGAGACTACACATTTATTCCTGATGGATACGCTCTCTCAATTTCTGCCAAACTCAACTTCTTGGGTGAGAAAGGGTGATTGCAATGGTATTCATGGATGCATTAATCTTTAGCAGCCTATACAACATTCTCAACATGTTTTTCTCTCTCTCAAAACAGAAATTAAGGTCGACTATGTGCCTAGACAAGGTAGGTAGCCGTTCATTATCTCAGTTCACAAATACGTCAAGCTTAATCACAATATCTCAAACCTAAGTCCACATGCACTCGACCTTTGCATGTTGTACATTCGCCAGATCCTCCAAAGATCCACTTGGACACCACCGGAAACATGGTCTCCCAAAACACCATCATTGTAGTGGCAGGCAACAAGCTCCGTCTGGATGTGGAGATCACAGGAGAGCCAGCACCCACCTGTGTTTGGACGAAAGGAGATAAAGTAAGAAGTGAAAGTAAAGGGTCACTGCACATTTTGAATGGCATAACTTGTCAGTATTGTGCACATTTATCAGGTCCAGGAGGCAAAACCTAGCTAACACAACAGATTTCCTCAATAGAAAAGTAAAAAATCATGTTACAGAAATGACCACTTCATGAACATGACATCTATTATATTGTAAGGTCAGCCTAATCTGTGTGTGCTGTATTGCCTGTTATTTTGGTTTGTCCTTACTCTCCCATCTCCCTCTGGGTCTCTGGGCTTCAGTTTAATGCTAGCTCACCAGAAAACAAAACTGCTGCTTGGTTGAGATTCGATTCGACCCAACCCCTGGGAATTATTGTGCCCATGGGCAGTTAGGGCCAGAGATAAGCTAATGAAATAGTCTGTCCGTGATATTGACCTATTTCAGAAACAAGATATGCTTGGGCCTTAATTAGATAACCTCATGCCACTTATTTGGCCTAATTTCACATACATATAACACTTTAACACCACTGGTAAGCTGATGTGCTGCCAAAGTTCCCCTCTGGTGAAATCAAATGACCCATAAATGCCTGTCTAATTGGTCCAAATGCCTCTGTGATTTACCCCGAAAGCTTTTCTTGTTAGCAGGCTAGGCGCTCTAGGAGGCATTTAAAGTCAAACCTGCTCCAAACCGTGCACATACTGTAATAGAGGTGGTTTTTACCCTGTTTTTTTAAGTGTCACGTTTAATGCCACCCAAGTTTGTTAAAATAAAAGTGACTCTATGTAACACTCGACCCATTTATATTTAGAGCCAGATGTTGTTTTCTCAAGATTCAATTGTGGATTCCTTCTTCAGAAAGTCAGATGAACTGTGCCGATTTGAATTACTTGTGCAAAGTAAGGCACTTAAAAACAGAATTGTTTCTGTTTGTTAGCAAATTACAGAGAATGAAGGGCGCATCAGGGTGGAGGCCAGGAAAGACCTGAGCTGCTTCGTCATTGAGGGCGCAGAGAGGGAAGATGAGGGCAACTACACCATCTGTGTGACCAACCCCGCTGGAGAGGACAAGGCTATGATATTTGTGAAGATTGTGGGTAAGTGATTTTGTTTATATCCATAGTAACGCATTTGAAGAAATGTGGTTTACAATTTACAAGTTTTCATAGTTTTAATCTGTGTTTTAAGCTTTTCTGGTTTGCGTTGAAACTACAGTAACTGTGATCTTATTTAAGATGTGCCCGACCCCCCTGAGAATGTCAGATGCACATCAGTGGGAGAGGACTGCGGTACCATCCTTTGGGATGCTCCCGTATTTGATGGCGGTGCACCACTCAAAGGTAAAGGATGGATTTTAATATATTTAATTATATTAAATGGCCTGGGCTTACAGAATGTATTTTCAGTGCTTTTACTTGTTTAAATAATTATTCTGCCCATTATGAAGGTTTCTCTTTTTTTCCCTCCATCAGGTTATCTCATGGAGAGGAAGAAGAAAGGTTCCTCCAGATGGACAAAGCTTAACTTTGATGTATATGAACCAACTACATATGAGGCTAAGAGGATGATTGAAGGTGTTTACTATGAGATGAGGGTGTTTGCCATAAACAGCATTGGCTTATCTCAGCCAAGTCTCACCTCCAAACCCTTCATGCCCATTGGTACGTAACCCTAACCTATTTGTACTCAATCTTCCTCAGCTACTTCCCTTTGTGCATCCTCAACCCAATGACCCTCCTAATCTTCTTTCTTTCACCTTTAGCCGCAACTAGCGAGCCTATTCGTCTGTCGGTGCACGATGTGACGGACAGCACATGTACCCTGAAGTGGCTCGCCCCAGAGAAGATTGGAGCTGGAGGCCTGGATGGCTATATAATTGAATACTGCAAGGAAGGAGGTGATGACACCAACCATACTGCTTACAATAAAATGACAATAACTGGACAATTTAACAACATTCTCAAATTCAGCCATAACTTATGGACATATTTGACAGCTCAGGTCAGTTTTAAAGATGGCACAGTACACAGTCATAATAAGGGAATGAATGTCTATAATAATCAATGAAATGTTAAATCTTTAAACCTACATAAAATAGTCTATTAAACATAACAAGTCACCAGAATAGAATCCCACTCACATTGTGATTTACTACATGTAATTCTCTTTTATTTCAGATACTGAGTGGGTGGTGGCAAACCAGGAACTCTGTGAGAGGCAAGGATTTGTGGTGCGTGGCCTCCCCGTGGGAGAGAAGATCGACTTTAGAGTGGTGGCAGTAAACATCGCTGGCCGCAGTCCTCCAGCTTCACTGGGACAGCCCGTCACCATCCGAGAGATCATGGGTGAGTCAGGACAGGTTGTGAACAAACAAATCTACTTGTAGACCTTTTTTATCGATTAAATCTCATATTCAGTTAAATCATTTTTAGGCCTTGTTATGGTATTTAAAGACACATGCTTGGTACTATCATAATATCATAACGTGTTAACAATCAAATGTATTTTTCTGCTTTAGAGTATCCTAAGATTCGCCTCCCCCGCGATCTGAGAACAAGATTCATCAGGAAAGTTGGAGAAAAGATCAACCTGACCATCCCCTTCCAGGTTAGAAACATATACGAGCTTTTAGATGTAGACACGTTGCGCAGAAATCTGTATGAAGATAAAGACCAGTGGTAAAATTGTGTGAACTAAAACTATTTGGAGAAAAAAACGGGCGTTATACAAGTAATGCTTGACAGAGGTTGGAAGTATTTGAAATAATATAATAAAAGCCTTTTGTGGCTCGAGGGAGCTGAAAATGTATCTCTGATTCTTCTGCATTTTTTTAACTGGCAATGTTTTGTGCCATCAATCATTTTCATCACCGATGAGTTATGAGCATATCCTCTTCCTGAGCAGCGGGTCGTTTGTGTGTCTAATAGGGTAAGCCTCGCCCTGTCGCAACCTGGCTCAAGGATGGTCAGCCCATTGACCCCACTATGGTCAGCATCCGTAACTCAAACGTGGACAGCATCCTCTTCATCCGTTCAGCAGAGAGAGAGCACACTGGGAAATATGAGCTGGTGCTAAAGATCGAGAACATGGAGGACAGAGCTGCCATCCAGATCCAGATTGTTGGTAAGGTTGTCTGGTGTTGGCTGGGCTACTTATTAAATGTTGTTTGAAGAAAAACACACATCGGAATATCTCAAATTTGTTTAAACTAAAATTGCATTAAAAATCTGACATGTATTCCTTTAAGATAAACCTGGACCTCCTCAGAAACTTCATGTGACAGAAGTGTGGGGCTTCAATGCAGCAACGGAGTGGGAGCCCCCAAAGGACGATGGCAACTGTGAGATTACTGGATACACCATCCAAAAGGCAGACCTGAAGACTAAGGTGTGAGAGGAAACGGGGGTAGCGTTTAAAACCTACAGTCTCTACGGCTGCTTGGCATATTCCTTATTTTCACACTTTAGTCAAAAACATTGTTTCTTCACTGTTTAATTCTGAGAGTTTGGGCTTTTGTTCTCATGACATGACCTCTTTCAGACTACTGGAAAGAAAACATACAAAATACAAAATTAGGTTTTATTTTACAACAATTTGTATCAGTTCATTTCTCCTAAATTCAGCAACAGTTACAATTTGTTTGTAATAATGTAGTTTTTTTTTATTCTTAATGGAGGATTTGAATCAATTGAACTTCTTATCATCACAAATATGCAAAGCAGAGAACACAGTGAAATGTAGACTCAATTAAACCCATCAAGATCCCTGGGCAGCTGCTATACATCATCCATTGAGTTTCCAAATGATCATTTTTTCAGTTACATTTTTGTTACCTGTAGTGTCTTTCAAAATACACATCTTTATAGCCTGTTGTGCAAAATAATAATATTTTTCTTATAATGTAATCCAGAAATCTCCACTACTTGAATATACCATACTTTACAAATGTATCTATATTCTGAGGGTTTTAAAGGGGTTTGTTCATATATCATTCCTAGCCTAAGTTATATATCATGTAATTCCTAAAATATACAAAATATTAATTATTTATGGATTTTCACAGTATCTTTAATGGACTGAGCAAAAGAGAGATTTCAATTAATCAACCACATAAAATAAGAATTGTCCACCTTGCATTATCCAATGTTCGGGAAAGGTATGCAAATGATCACATACATATTAAGATGCTGCATATTTAAACATCACATTTTAGAAAAACTGCAATAACTAAAATAGTGCCTTCCCTAAATGTAACTATAACATATTTCTTTCTCCAGGAATGGTTCACTGTTTATGAGCACAACAGACGGACAAACTGCACAGCGACAGATCTGATCATGGGCAACGAGTACATGTTCCGCGTGTACAGTGAAAACCTCTGTGGCCGGAGCGACGATCCGTGCTTCTGCAAGAACACGGCTGTCATTGCAAAGACAGGTGTGTTCCCGTACAGTATTTACAGTACCATGTGTTTGTTCCTAGTGTGGATTCCATTTTACACCCAGTGGAGTCAAGGAATTTGATTTGGACCACATTTCTGATTTATGGAGGTTAAATAAATTGTCTCTCCTTCCCCCTAAGACCTGGAGATCAAGAGAGCACCCTACACGAAGAAAGACAAGTCCTGTGCGCCCAAGTTTACTCAGCCCCTTGTCGACAGATCTGTAGTGGCCGGTTACAGCACCGCCATCAGCTGCTCCGTCAAAGGGTACCCCAAGGTAAATATGCATGTTAGAAAATCCTATGGAGCGTGAAAAGGTGAAGGAGGACGGTGCCTGTTCTCATTCAAACAGTTCTGAAGTTTGCTTTAAGTAAGACTTGTATGCATATATCTACCAACGATGTTAGATTGAAAGCAGAGTCGGTTGGGCCCAGAATGATACCCTTAATTGCAGGTATTCAGGCTGAGCAGGGTAAAGCTAAACAAAAGTAACAAATCTCTCCAACACAAAAAAAACTCTCCATTGGACATGAACAAGGATCTGACAACTATGACAAAAAAAACACAACTTAAGTTCATGCAAGACACAGCTGGGGTGGGAAGGCAAATCACAAAGGCACCAGGTGAACAGGATCAGGTAATCAAACAGAAGGGAAAACACAGGAAAAAACAGACACAGCGGGGGCGAACACTATTCCGAAAATTACAGGAAACAAGACAGATCGTGACAAACAATAGCCTTGTATTGTAAGAATAAGATGTATTGCAACCTATTTATCATGTGACTTTTCCTCAGCCTAAGATTGTCTGGATGAAAAACAAGATGATCCTCGGTGAGAATCCCAAGTTCCTGATGCGAAACTACCAGGGAGTGTTGACCCTCAACATTCGCAAGCCAGGCACTTTTGACTCAGGAAAATACTCCTGCATTGCTGTCAATGATCTGGGCAAGGAAGAGGTGGAGTGCAAGCTGAGCGTCAGACGTAAGAACAGAGGGCATGAGAGGGATGATGGAGGACAGGGGGGTTGATGTTGTGTTTAAAAGATAATTATTTGTTTGTTAGTTTTGCTTATGTAATACACACTCAAATCTGAAGGCAGTCTATTTTTACAACTGCAACAGAAGTAAATAGTTTGAACATGGAAATGAAACACAATACAATTTGGGCGTATTTCAACAAAATCTCACTCTCATCATCTGTCCTGTCATTCCACAGTTCCCACAGACCCCGACAAGGCGAAGGAGGAGTGAGAAACCGATCAGCAAAGAATGTGAAATGATATGAACCAACAATGTGGATGTCAGTGTGTGAAATAAACACTGTCACAGAGTGAATCTAATAAAATCTACTGATGTGTGCTATAAATAATGTTTATTTTATATAGGCTTCTTTCTCCTTTTTTTCATCTTTGTTCTTTCACACAAACAACATTTAAACAAGAATAAGTTAAAGGGTCACGAGCCCCTGCACAGGATCAGAGACTAACAAGGCACATTATTGTTAGAGAGGCACCTTTCTGTATTTTTAGGATAAGTGTGACAGTCTTCTGCACTACACCCCCCTGGAGTATTGAGGTCTCCTCCTGCGGACTGCCACCACTATGCTGAACAACAGCGCCACTGCCAGGAGACCCACGGCCACTGCAAGAGCTGTTATGACACCTGTGGGAGACAACGATCTTGTTTAGGTGAATGTGAAAACAATTTTGGAAGATTTCCAGAATCCTTGATATTTTTAAACCAGACAGTCTGTGCTCACAATCCCCCACACTGGTCCCTTAAGTGAATACAAGAATAAACATAATGCAGCGAAGCGTTAACGGTGGCAAAATATGTGTTGAAACGAAACAGAAGTCAGTGCGAGCATGAGAATCAGAATCTAACACAGAAATCCATTATTCGTCCCACAGAGGGAACATTTACATTCTTACAGCCCAATGAAAATGGAGACAAGAGGCTAATGGGTACACTAACATAATAAATTGAAAGGCAAGCACACAATATTTACTCATATATATACATATAGAAATAGTAGAGTAGCAGCCAGTTATAAGATTCATAAATGTATACATTGCACATACTTATTTCACAACAGGCGTGTTTTAGTCTGAATGTGTGAAGTACAGTAGCAGTATATAACATTAATTGTAAAAAAATAAAAACAACTTCTTTACCTGTGCTTGACAATTTTGTCTGAAACCCACACTCAGCGTCCCAGTTCTCTGACACCACGTCCCGGACCACCTCAGTGAACATGGACAGACGGCAGGGGTTCAGCCCGTTGCATCCTGGGACAGGGTTGGGGAAGGGGTCGCTCCACGAGTCATTTCGGTAATACAGCTCCAGAGAATAAGAACTGGGGAATGTTTAGAATTAACACAATGAGATGACACACACTTGTGCTAGTTGTTATCACTCATTAAATGGTAAATTGATAGGTAATGGGTGTTTTGTTGTAACAAACAATCAAATGACAATTAGTAATGTTATGTATGATTTCCCAATTTGCACAATTAACATTATAAATATAAATAGACAAGATATTTGTGTGCGTGCTTTTTAAACCATCTTTAAACATATGGTATATAATCTTGTTTGTAAAACAGTAAAAAAAAAAAAAGGAGCATCAATTATAGCCCTAATATAAAAACAATTAGCATTATTAATCAGAATTTTACTGTTTGTTACAGTAAAACTATTTACTATCTACAATACACTAACTGCAATTTGAAACTTTTTAAAGCTTCACAATCTCAACATGGCGAAGGCAAATAGCAGCTAACTGTGGCGTGCTAGCTAACAGCGAAAGCATTGCTAACATTCACATTAGTGTTGACTGAGAGGAAACCGGGGCACGTGGTTATGTTTCTGCCACAACATCATGGGTCAGGATGCCTTATCAGAGGTTACTGCCATATGAGCACCTTGCAGAGTTTCCGTTACTAGGTAGCAACAAACAGGATTCACAGGCGCTAACAAGTACTTGCAGCCAGACCGGCGCTAAATGTAGGCCACAGAGAAGCAGATTACAACACACACAATTATTTGCTTTGATATTCATGCTCCGAATGCCGTTTAAACTTGTAATGATGGTTATTAGCTGTAAAGTGTAAATAGTTTTTTTGATCATGTTAAATTGCTTACTGCAGTCCTGGGTCGATATTAAACGTTACAAGAGAATTGTCTTATGGTGCTGCTAAACAGTGGGAAGCTAAATCTGGTGTGTTTTGACCATCTGACCTAAAAAGTGTGATTAATTATGCAAAGAGCAGGCGGGACGTCATTACCCATCATACTCCTGGTAGAACTCAAAGAGTTGACAGGCGGCGTAAGGAGGAAGGAGGCCGTTGTACACGCCTAAAGCCGCCTGCAGCATGATGAGTGTAGAGTCATGCTGGAATGACAAACATCAAGGCGGTGAGAAGATGGGAAACAGCAGTTTGCACGAGACATTCAAAATGTGTGTGTGTATGTGTGTGTGCCCAAACGTTGCACTTACAGCTGAGTACATAATGAATTTGAGAGGACTCCCTTGCTCTACAGCCCTGGAGAAATTCCTCAGGATGGCATTCAGCAGCACCCCTGATAAATTAACACATCAGTGTCAACAGTGCAAATGACATTTTCCCAGACAGCAGCGCAATCGTTTTGACCTAACAGAGCATCTTGTCTTAGCGCTGTAATCATCTCTCTGCCATTAGCTCATATGTGCTTTTAGGAAGCCCGGCCCACCACTTTACACTGTCTGAGGCATAAACAACGCCTCTTGCCCACAGCACATTGTTGGGTGCACTGCTGTAATTGTTTCTCTCTCTCAGAAAAGTGCTTTTAATTAATTATATCTTGTGTTAATCCTCACCTCCCGAGAGCCTGGCCTTTTCTTTCCTCTTGTGACTGAGGATGCTGTACATGACCTCAAATGATGCAATTCTCTTCAGGGTGTCCAGAACATCTTGGGTGGCCCAGCGTGGGAGAGTCAAGTTATGGATTCTCTGTGCAAGAAAATAGCATTCATTACCCTGCATCGCGCTAATAATCACATTACACAACGCACGAATCGCAACAAAGGGAGTTTTAAATGGCTGTGTTTCATCGTTCATATTATTCCAGCTATTTTTAGCACCGGTCTGAAGATAACAGATGCTCATTCTGTAAGTGTGAATGAGCTTATTCAACCTGGCCTAGAATCCACCCATCTCATAATGCTTTAATTATGATTTCAATATGTTCTCCTATTCATGTCTTAGTGTATGTATATCAATTATTTCCCCATGCTCAAGCCCCCTCCTCAACTCTCTGCAGGCGTGTTGAAGAAAACAGATCTCTTCTCTTCTCCCTCTTTCTGTTTCCATCTCACTGCTCTGCAGATGGTGTTTGTATCAGTAATTGAAGCATTTGTAAACTGCAGAATACAGCTAGATCAATTGTGTTCATGTGTGTGAAACATCAAGTATACCTGACAGGTTAGAGTGTCGTGGACCCTCCACATTTTTTTTCCAACCAGTTTGGAGACGGGGTAGCCAGTGTGGTTGGAAAGCCCTTCAACAAAGAACTGCAACGTGCAGAAGAGAGTTACAACATTACATTTAACCAGTGGTGGAAGACATATTCTGATCAATACAATATAGTTATTAGAAATATAATTCATTAGAAGTAGCATTTTTCCAATGAAAATGGCCCAAGGTAAATATTTTAAGATGTGGCATTGTCTTGTATGTCCATTGGGATCATTCTTGTTATCGCAATGTCTCGGGAACACCTTTAGGGAATCTTTTGGAATCTGGAACAAACGTCCACTTGGCTTCAACAATGAACTGATTATCATTTGGTGGTCAAAGGTCAAAGTCACCTCACAAAGCACCTTTATTTCCATAATTCAAGAATCAATAATGACAATTTTCTGACAAATTTGGTCGTTAAGTTCTGCTTTTCTGTCATATGTTTCATAGATTTACCCCATTAAGTAACTTAAATGAAAGTTGGCCCTTAACTATTAATTTATTTTATTATTTTAACATTTCCATCTGATTGACTTCCGTGAAGGCAACATTACAATATTTCCCACTTAAATGTTGTGTACCATAAAATAAAACTCAAGTTGAGTGTAAGCATCTAAAAACTGCAGTTAAGTACATCAGTTATTGTAATCACAGCATTCAACTCATTCTTTATCATAATGTCAAAGAATATAACACATATGTTTGTATATATGGGTAATAATGCTTTGGATTGTTTTTGTAGATGCACTGATAAACTAATATTGCAGACATTAGTTGATGAATTGGATTGGTTATTATTTCAGTGATGGTTTGTAAATCCAGCCTTTGGTCAGACGGTGCAGTGAAAAATGGCACCATTTTAGTTCATGCATCAAGCTTGCAGGTTATGTGCCTCCAGCAGAGGGTGTACAAATTCAATGCAGGAGGCCCCTTCCTGATCTCAAACAGCACCTTAACAGGCAGCACATGGGACTCTGTTTAATTAAAACCATTTCATTGTAATTCTTAATCTAATTCAATCCAACCGTTAATTAGCGGCTCTGAGAATGTGAGAGAAATTGCACTGTGCAGCTTTTTCGAGGCACGGGAGTCACCGTGCCTGAGAAAATCATCATGTCTACAGCATAACTAACACATCCACTAGAGGTGCGGGTAGCATTGGCACCAGCTAGTGTGAAGTACTGTATGTATGTATCACTTTTTTATACGAATGTTCATTTCACAATGTTTGTTAATTTACAGATCAAGGCAGATAAGCAGAAAAGAAGCAGCTGATGTGAGGAAAAGTATTATTCACAGCAGTTCTGGTTATATAATTCTGATGATGTAAAAAACAACAGGGAAACAAACACGTTTTTCCGTGGTTAACAGGCACATGACTCATAGCAAAGTGATGTTTAACACAAAGTGAGCTGCGAGCACAGCGTCATTGAACAGATTACATTGCAGTGTTTTTCTAAGTCTGTCTTCTTCTGTGGTTTGTCTCACCTGGTTAGCCCTGAGGAACCTCTGGTAATGCTCGCTCTCAAAAGTCTCCGTCATCAGCGCTCTAAACCTAGGACAGTCTTTGCCCGGAGACCTCAGCAGCTTGAGAAATCGAAAACAACAGCACAACATCAGTGGAAATAATGCACGTTTACTGCAGGTATGGCTAGTCTTCTGGGCACAATTATATGTGCATTTCTCACTGTAAAACAATAGGGAATTTCAGCGCTGCAGGTTCTGAGCTGAGGTGAACACAGAGAGCAACACAGAGCTGCAGAGAGAGAGACTCAAATTAACTTGTACAAGTTTCTATTCGGGTGTGTATGGCTGCCGTGTGAAAGGAAATATTTATGTGGCTCAGCAGCCTACCTTGTCCTGTGCCCTGGGGGTGGTGTGCACTGGAATAGGACGCCACAGTAACTGGGGCATGATGGGAGCCGGGCGCCTGGTCAGGGGGAACATCCCGGCGAGGCAGGCCTGGGCGCTCATCAGAGTGCGGTCGTAGTCAGTGCTCCTCACGTATAACTGTGGCAAACATGAAGGGAACATGATATTAAAATGCATCCATATGGTAGTACATGAGACTGACTCCTATAGTCATGCTTACTTTTTATAGAGTGGGAATGCACTTGGAAACTAAAAAGGATTACATCTTGAAAGTGAATACTTTGCTTTTTAGTCACATAAAGATGCAAAAATATATGCACCCAGCAAAGCAGCAGTGTATCATGAGTGAGCTGCACTCCTCCCAAGTCAACTGAGGTATTCCCTTATCATGAAGAGCAGGGGAGTCAGAAGCGATCCAAATGTATGAGAGAGAGATAGGGAGAAAAATATCTGTCTCACTGTGATCTCTTCTGACATCAGCCTTCACTCGTCTATATCTCTCAAACCTGACACACCTTGTCAGGTTTTTGCACACAGTAAATCTCGCTGATAAGGTTGGATGTTCCTGTGATGCCCAGGATGGCTTTTTTTCTGCCTCTTTGTCAAATTAAAACAGACATGGCAGCGCCTGGAAAGGTACGGTACAAGTTGACAGAGACTTGGGCGACAAATGGCCAATGACAGAGATGGTATTTGTGTGGTAATAACGTGTTATTTAGGATAAGGAGAAGATAGCTAGGAGCAATGCTGGGAGAGAGAAAGAGAGGAGGGGTAGAGAAATCAAGGGGGAAAGGGGAGACAGTGAGTGTGAAAAAGGAAAACAAAGCAGAAATCAGACCTTTATAATGACAGTGTGCTGAGCATGCAGACCAACATGCATGCTGCCAACTGCACATGGAGCCCAGGGGCCAAATTACCCCACATGTTACAGCATATTACAAGGCCACTGCAGTGATATCACCAGTAGGAGCCATGCTAATTAGCTTGGTGTATGTTGTAACAGCTCATAAAGACAGTGGCTTAACACATGATTTCACATGTTGGGCCAAGGGCACCCTTGACAACAGCATAAGGTGACACCGAAACACACAGGCTCACAGGGGACATCAGGGACAAAAAGGTATTCACAGACATACACACATAGGCCTACTGTTTACACATACACATACCTCTTTGTTATTGTAGTCCTCACTGAGGAAGTTGCTGTAACGCCTCCTTAGAAATCTGCCCAGCTCAAACTGTTGCTGCATGCCCAGCTGAAAGGAACATTGGCAGCGCGGTTAATCTTTGTCGAATCTGACCTTTTTGCTGTATAGATTTGGCAGATTTAAGGTCAGATTCAACTTATTTACATATATTAACACATTTCACCAATTCTACATGGCCTTCTATAGCCAGAAACTATACGTCTATTCACTGTAAACCAGCTTATTGTCTTAGAGGGAAATAATATCACAGTCGGATGGAATTAAATTAAAAGACTGCACGCTTTATTTCAAGGCTTAAATTCAGCAGAAACTGATCTGACGTTGTGCCGATCATAAATGTCATATACTGTTATTTGTTATACCACATCTAAAGCTAATGCAGCCAGATGGTGAAGAAAGCAGCTTTGGCTTTGTACTGTACGTGAATTTGTTGTCAAATACGGTGGTATAGAGGTACAAAATTAGCCTGGTCTACAAATGATTTTATATACAGCACATTTGCATTATCAATTACTTTTACAGGGACATTTTTTTAAAGATATTTATTTTTAACCAGAGCAAATTAATTAAAACTAACTTTCCTTCATCATTAAAACGTTTTTAGCATTTTGTTTTCTGTTGTGTTTTATGGTTTCTGTTTTCTGTAATGTTGAGTTTTCCACTTCAGGGCCACCGTACTTAAGACACCCATGAAACTTAAGGAAATGCATAGATTTTAGGCACTTTATCTTCACCTAAAAGCTCTTCATTCATGGTTGTTTTGCTTGCTAAATTCTGCTTGCCAAAATTATAATGATGACACACACACACACACACACACACACACACACACACACACACACACACACACACACACACACACACACACACACACACTAACACACGCAGAGTACCTCAGTCAGCTGTCCGAAGCCCTGAGCCCACACTTCCTCTCCATGAGGATCCCTGGGATACGACTCAATGGGAGATCGATCTCCATGTCGAAACACCTTAAAAGTCATAACACATTATGTCACACAAATTCAGACGCCATGCTGCTTTGCCAGACATTACACTGTGCACTTATGGAATAAATACATTATGAGACACGAGTCAGAAATAGAAACCTGTGTTATGGAAGAGTTCAGTTTGGATTTGCTAGAACAGTCATTCTGATGACACAGATAGTGGACCTGCTGCGTTAGTATTATTAACCTGAGGACTCACTTTCTGAGCAGTTACATGACACACAGGTTGGTTACAGTGGCGTATAGACACATCTGAGTCACGCCTGCTAGCACCACAGTGGGATGAACTTTACCAACAATCTGCATGTAAGACGTCAAGGAAAAGCGAACCACAAAGTCAAGTCACGAGGGTTGAGGTTTTCTCTTGGAGACAATTCTTATTTTCCAACATGTTCTTGATGCAAAACACCTTTCGACTAAATACATTTCATTTCATTTGTATTTGTTCCGTTCATGGTATGCACATCTTAATGTATAATAATTGTTAACATAACATGTCTCTGTAAACACACCATTGACCGAAAGGAGCAGGGAGAAGAAAATAATCTTATGTTACTAAAAAAACATAATAGAAATAGATGGCCTGTCTTTCAAATGTCTTTTTCACAGCCAAACTTATTCACAGCCAAACATAACAATATCGTAGGATACTAAGAGAAACAAAAAATATACAGTTGACGGAAAGAAATAAAACAAAAAAAACAACAACACCGAAACATCACATACAAGGAAAAGTGCAACACCCTCATCTGGAGAAGAAGGTGGAAAGCGGCGCATAATAATACATGCTGAAATAACCCAAACAAAACTGGACTCCACTGAATTGTAATAAAATAGTTGGACATTAAATCAATGAAAAACTAGCAAACATTACAACTATACAATAAAAAACTGACTAATACAAAAAATAAACAAACTAATGCGACTTTAAACAATAAAATAAAACTACTAGATAGTAAGTTAGCAAGCTTAATAATTGTTTTGCTTTACTTTAGCTAAAATGGTAATTGTATATTACATTGTCAACTGTCAATGTAACATAAACCAGTATACATATTATAATATTATTATAAAATAATATTTTAAACTATGTATGTTGGGTCATGACACTAGTGTGTACTAGTATTAGGTCACATTGTAGGAAGAATATTTGATTTTCACTCAATCCGTCCGTTGTCTTTTATACCATTGAAGTATGGTGTGAAAGAAAGATATGCAAAGAGGTTTATAACGGAGCAGCAGTGTCTGGGGGAGATATGCATGACACTGTTGGAGTTTAGGCTCAAAGTAATCCTTTGTCACATGGATGTGTAAATACAGTAATGCTCAGTGAGCAGAAAAAAACTGTGTAATCATCAACCATGCACAATGTCATATCAGAGTCATGTGATCTAAAGTGGCTTCCAGATTATGTTAAAAGGTTGTAAAAGAGCTTAATGTTAAATTCCAATACTAATGTTCAAATGTTATCAATATAAAACACACACACAGAAAGAAAAAGGGAACAGAGTCGACTTACAGCCACGACAAACTTCAGCACCCGGCAGTCAGTCGAGCAGATGAGACAGAAGAGGAAGAGACAGCCCAAACTTTTCTGGAATATGGACATCTTTTTGACTTCTCAATCTCTAACTCCTATTTACAGGCAGGAGAAAAAAAATTCAGACATTTAAAAAATAAACTAACATTAAGAGCAGAATATGATAAACACTTTTTTTGCATTGCGTTTAGTCAGGCAAGTGTTGGGCAAAATGTGTCTTTTAAATAAGTCATATCACATTTAAAATATCTATGCATGGTCATTTTTACATTTCAGTCTACAGTAGTATTTATGTCAACTCGATTTAAATATTCAGGCTTTACAGTTGAGTACATATGCATCAAAATGTCAAAACAGATTACGCAGATGATGGAAATGAACACTTACACTTACCTCAGCAAACTTGTTAACACATTTTGCTGTTTAAGTCAAATGAGTTTCAGACGGAGGAGGACTGCAGAGCATCCCCAATCTCCAGTCAGACCCGAGTTGACATTAAGTACATGTTCCAGAAGAGGAGGCAGTGCTTTTATAGCCCTCCTACCTGACCTCGTCTCTCTCTCTCTCCCCAAGGATTTCTGATCCCAATCTACTTCATCGCCGCCTGAAGTCCGAAATCACTGTCTCTGCCAATCCCCTGCTGTGCGGTGACACGGCAACCCCCCCCCATCGGCTGACATATTTGAGTCATCTTTTGAACATAAGGATACATATTTAGCCCCTCACTGTGGATAACTCCACTTTAGAGCCTCAGTCTTACATTCTTAAGGACTGGAGAACAATATCAAAAAAGAAATGGGTTAAGTAAAGACAGGCTTCTTAAATTGAACTCCTACGAGCATAACAACACACACACACACACACACACACACACACACACACACACACACACACACACACACACACACACACACACTCTTACACACTGGCTCGGGGCCACAAACACTCATTATAACTAGCTGTGTCATCCGCCGTGGGTTTGGCCCTAAAATTACAGGGCCCGGAGTGTTTTCCCTGACTCGACACACATGTAAGTATCTGTTAGTATCAAAGCAGCTTTATGGGATACAATGGGATTAGTGAGTGTGAAGATTTAAAGCTATACAGCGTTAACATCATATTTGATAATGGTAAGATAGGATCTGTTGTACTAAGTGATACACAGTACAGTATTAACAGGAGTGGCATGAAACATTAAATTAAGACTTAATTCCCATTGATTTGAAGTAAAAGAGCATCCATTGTCTCACACATGAAAGTATACTGCAATGTAAAAAACACACCATATTTTACTCGTAAGGAAGTCTAGTGGTATTTGATCTTTTTCTATTGTCAACAAATCCTGTGTTGCCCAAAATAGCGCATTCCTCTGTGAAATAGACATCCACAAACTATTAATAATTCATGACTAAACCACAACAGTGCACTGGGTGACATGTTTCTTTATTACAACAAACAGCGGCATTGTAATTTTTTGGAATCAATGCCTGCTGTAAATACTCAATAGAGCACCAAATCTGTGTCTGAAAATAGTCCCAAAAAATGTTTGGTAAAAACTACAGTTCAAGCTATTAAGGGATATCATTCAGACTTTTTTATGAGACCAGTTTTTAAAGATGTGGTTTTTCACTGTGAACTAATGGATATTGTGTTGAGAGCCACATTTTTGGTCCTGTAATGGAATTTGATGAAAATCACAAAATGATGTAGATTATCACGAGCCTTATGCTTTGAGAAGAAGTACAGTACTGCACATAACTGTTTTATAATCAGGGGTGCACATAACTGGTACGCAGGTACGCATGCGCGGCAACAATCTGAAATGCGTACCGTCTCTTGTGTCACAAAGCGCATTTAATGCGCTTTGTGACACAAGAGACGGTACGCATTTCAGATTGTTGCCGCGCATGCGTACCTGCGTACCAGTTATGTGCACCCCTGATTATAAAACAGTTNTACTTCAAAGATTGTTCTCAATGTTATTCTTATTTTTGTTAATCCTGGAAGAATGCCAGAAAAAGACATTCTCTTCAAGAATAAAAAAAAAACATGACATTAGCAATTGTGATAACAAATTAAATAAGTTGTTAGGTTAAGTCAGGGCCGGTTTTTAGCCTAGG
>NW_011369523.1:225433-226268 GCF_000735185.1 Notothenia coriiceps
GCTTATCACAACGTTCACACTCTGTGGTCGCGAAGTACTCCACTCGCACCCCCCCACCCCGTTGACGTTCGCGATACAGAGGGCTTCATCAAATAACTTTGAGTGGAGCCAGAAGTTGGAGTACGCTACCAAACACTGAGTCCAGCTACTCATCTGAGTACCTCACTGAGAAAGTTATGTGCACCCCTGTTAATAATGCATTATACTGTTTCTTAAAACATAGAAATGATTTTTATGTATTGCAAATGTTATGTTAAGTGTTTTAGTATAACTCTACTGTATTTATAAAGGTGCTACATTGTTCAAAAACCACTTACAGAAGAAAAGAGAATGCCGCTGCACTTTCCGAAAACGATGCAAAATATAAAAATAACAATGTGCCAAAACACATGCAAATAACACACTTTCACTAAGTGTGGTTGGCTTGTTTAACAATATGAAATCTCACCGATTTCCCTTGCAAAATATTAAATTGCCAGAATCTGCTGTAAAGCTAGATAGCTTAAAGTAACTCATTTTAAATATACTTACAAAACATTTTCAATTTTCTTTTTAACAACTTTATAACCTGTAAAGGTTCAAGGTTCAAGTACAAGCTTTATTAGTCATAAGTACATAAGCTTACAGTCCGGGTTTAATTGGCGGGGCCTGTCCGGGCTCAGGCCCGGGACTAGGCACGATGCCTCTGAACGCATCTCACTTGCCTCATTTGCATTTGTTTAAGCCATATGTTAAAATAACATATCTTCGTTCTTTTATATAGACCTTTTATCTAGGGTCGATATGTGTTGACATTACTTTAAAATGTTTTTTTCCCGCTTGGTGAAATTGTGTG
>NW_011369523.1:226411-227456 GCF_000735185.1 Notothenia coriiceps
CCCACTAACTTGTTTTGGTTAATCATTCTCTAGCTAGTTCTTACGGCCCGTCCACACAGCGGCGTGCGTTGACGCTTGCCGGCGGGCGTGTCTGAAACTCGGCCAACAACCAATCACATGAATCTCCCGCCCCTGACACACAAGCAGCGGTTTGATTGGCTAGAGCTTGTACTGGCATATGATTCGATTGGCTGACGCTTCTGCCAAGGCTTCAAAAGTTGAAAATTGCTCAACTTTTGCAGCGAGCCACGCCAGCAAAGTGACGTCACCCCATTCAAAGTGAATGGTGAAGCTTTCAACGCAAGCCGTTGTGTGGACGGGCCGTAAAACACCCATATGAAAAAGATTGGTTTTAATAATCAAATAAGTATGTGAACATAACCAATGGTTATGTTCACATACTTATTTGATTATTAAAACCAATCTTTTTCATATGGGTGTTTTACGGCCCGTCCACACAACGGCTTGCGTTGAAAGCTTCACCNGCTTGAGTATGGCCAAAAGTATGGGAGTAAATCTCACTGTAAACTATTTAATCATCACCAAATTCTGTGTTATCTTTGACTGTTTGCCCTCATCCTAATTTTCAGCCTTGATGTAACAACATTCATAATTAAGTCAAGGTAACACCCTTTTCACCCCGGTTACACTTTTCATTTGCCCTGTACGATGGGCGCTGTAAGTGATGAAAGTGGGGGGTGTTGGCTTATCAGGCGTCCGCAGCTCACAGCCAAAGTGGGCGTGGGAGCGAGCGAGAGAGATAAATGCAATTTATGTAAACAAATATTTCCAAAGCACTCTTTTATAATTATTGGGATAAACAGGTTTGAAATCATTTCAATGTATACTATAGGACAGTAAACCAAAAATATCGTTTAAAACTTGAGAGATACAAAAATATGCATAAATAAATGTTAACTAGGTAAAATAAGATATGAATGAACAACAAAAATAAAATAAGTTGCATTTATTTGCTATTGGCTATGGTAGGTACTTTTGTTTGTTCTACTGAACGATTTTCTGGCAGGGGGGGGCGCCAGCTAAA
>NW_011369523.1:227473-254973 GCF_000735185.1 Notothenia coriiceps
ACCTTGACTTAATTATGAATGTTGTTACATCAAGGCCGAAAATTAGGATGAGCGCAAACAGTCAAAAATGTTTTTTTCCCTCCCAGAGCTGCCAGCGCAGCGCCCCCTCCCAGATCTGGCGCCCTAGGCGACTGCCTATGTCGCCTATGCCAAAAACCAGCCCTGACTTAACCTAACAACTTATTTANCCCTCCCAGAGCTGCCAGCGCAGCGCCCCCCCCAGATCTGGCGCCCTAGGCGACCAACTATGTCGCCTATGCCAAGAACCGGCCCTGTACACCATGCTAAATGTATGTCTGCATAAAGCTGAGTTATGATCGGTCATAATAACACAGAATTTGGTGATGATTAAATAGTTTACAGTGAGATTTACTCCCATACTTTTGGCCATACTCACGCAGCCCTACAAATGAATTGAGATTTCCACACAAATGTTCTTTAGCAGTGTTGATTTAAAAAAGCAATTTGAAGGTTGGATATTTGTAAACCTTTTTTTGTGTATATAGTTTAAGATGTAAATGAATTCCAGTTTATTTGTAGTACTTTCTATTTTTATTGTGATATTTGGTGGCATCAATGTGTGCATTTGATTCAGATGATGGAGCAGTTGCTTAAAGGCCCAGATACACCGGCCAGTCACCTGAGAAGTCGCCGACGCCGACACCGACTGTTGCGTCGCCGGACTCTCCTGCGTATTTGCCGACTTCGCGCACTGGAACACACCGCAAATCCGTGCCGAGCACGTATGAACTGCGCATGCGTGAGTGGCAATAACTCTCCTTACCAGCAGGCGGCGGTAGTGTGTATTCATCATTCAAAAGAGGCAACAACCGGAACAACCGGAAGACAGAGAAGAAGAACAGACTCCGTGATATAAACAAACAACAAATAGCGTTTTTCTTTCCATTTTCACTCTCGTCCATTGAAAACATGAACGAACAGGAGCTCTATAAACCGATGAGGTGAAATAGCCGTCCGTGTGTGTTCCACACACGGACGGCTATTTCACCTCATCGGTTTATAGAGCTCCTGTTCGTTCATGTTTTCAATGGACGAGAGTGAAAATGGAAAGAAAAACGCTATTNGTGTGCCTTGGCAGTCTCAGTCGTTATTGACCGGCTTCAATCTTGTAGGCTACTCACCTCGTTTCTTGTAGCCCTCGAAAGGGTTTTGGAGGTTGATGCCTCGGTGAACGTGAGTTGTTTGGCTTTCTTGTCCGCAGCAGCAGAAAGCATTTTCAAATGTTTGAATGAATCAAAGTGGGTCGTCACCGTCGACTTTCTCTAAGACGTATTCTCCAACACACAGTTGCACGGGGTGCAGAATACTTTCCCCCCACTTTTGTGAAAGACATCGGGGTACTGCTTTGCCCGGTCTTTAGCAGAAGTGTGAGTTCCACACGTTCACTCTGGTGTTGTTTACCTTCTGTGATGCGCGAGCTGATGACGTCACGTCATCATCATCACTACTTCACGTAAAGACAACAGTGCACACACACACTTCTCCGCCTCATTCTGTTTTCATTTACTCGTTCGTTATCTGACCAGCTTCAATCTTGTAGGCTACTCACTTCGTTTCTTGTAGCCCTCGAAAGGGTTTTGGAGGTTGATCCCTCGGTGAACGTGAGTTGTTTGGCTTTCTTGTCCGCAGCAGCAGAAAGCATTTTCGAATGTTTGAATGAATCAAAGTGGGTCGTCACCATGGATTTTCTCTTATGCTCCAACACACAGTTGCACGGGGTGCAGAATAGTTTCCCCCCACTTTCGTGAAAGACATCGGGGTACTGCTTTGCCCGGTTTTTAGCAGAAATGTTCGTCGGTAAATGATATGGATCAGATTTTTTCATCTTGGTGTTTTCTCTCTCGTGTGAGTTCCACACGTTCACTCTACGGTGTTGTTTACCTTCTGTGATGCTGATGCTGGTGACGTCGCGTCATCATCATCACTACTTCACGTCAATACGAGTTAACTTTTTTTTCCCTCAACTTTGTGTGGAAAAATGCGGGGATTATGCGCCCTTTTAAAAATCTGCGCCATTTTGCTGATTATGCGGTAAATTCTGCGCTCGCATAATCGCGTTTTTCTGGAGGGTCTAATTTAAATACATTCTACATGTTAAACTGCTGTCTGTTTGGGACTTTAGGATCCACCAGCTCCTCTCTGTGTGAGCACTGGATCAGCCGTCTGATGGGCAGCCGCCCCCCCAGCCAGGCCTCCTCCGGGTCCTCCAGGCGCACCTCGCTGGCGTCCCTCTCCGAGTCAGCCGAGTTCACTGCTGAACGGAGCGAAGATGATGGTGATACAGACTCATCCAAATACACACACGCACGCACGCACGCACACACACGCACGCGCACACATTTCAGACTTGATTTAAATGCTACAGAATAGGGGTTGGCAATATGAATAAAATCAAAGATCATGATGGTTTTTGACCAAATAGATCAGTATTGTGACAATGTTTTAGGGTTTACTACTTACTATATGACTTAATGGGCAAAGGCAAATCATTATTATTGCAGAAAAATACAACACTGAAAGCAGCATTGAGAACTGTAAAAAGACATGATCTACGCAATCTAAGATGACATCCATTCTCGTTTCACCATTCCAATATAATATTGATTGTTTGCCCAGCCCTACTTCAAAGGTTACAAATATAAATATTTACTTACATGGATGCATATCTTTCTACCTTGCAGGCTTATCGAGCCGGCCGGCAGTAAGAGGCATGCAAAGACAAACTTTCTCCTCAAGATCTTCCATTGCCAGCCCACTGGTGCTAAGTGAAAATTGCACTAAACCGTCCTGGTCCCACTCCGCTAAGCTCCAACTCCGCTCCAACTCTCCGTCGCGCTTCTCCCTGGAGTCCCACTCCTCCTCCCCGACTCTGGAGAGGATCGGAGAGGTGGCTGACACCGCCTCCTACTTCACGGGGTCCCCTAAACCTGACCGAGCCCCTGGGGGCAAGTCGGCCCTGGCTGCTGTGGATGATAATGCAGGCAGTAAGAGGCTGATAGAGCAGGTTCACTCCAAGGCAGTGGCGCAGGCGGAGCAGAGGAGCTCCACCCAGGCTGGGGAGAACAGCAACGTGGTCACTGCCTCCGAACAGATCAGTCCTCGACACGGGGCCGCTGCAAAGGATGCGAAACCCAGAAGTGGGGCTGCAGATAGCGCTGGTGTTAAAAGGACTTCAGCCAGTCCCAAAAAGCGTCCTGCCACCTCCTCAACGTCCTCCAGCTCTATGTCCCCCGCCTCCCCCGCTGTTGACAAGCTGCCGTCTCGAACGCAGACCAAGAGTGCGGCTTCAGCAGCAACACCGAAGGACAAAAGCGACGGGCCGCCTAAAACTAGCAAGGCCGGTTCCTCGAGAACAGCGACCCCCTCCAAGAAGGGGTCATCCACAACCCCGGAGGTTTTACATCCCGACTCTGCCCAACAGAGGAAGAGTGGTTCTCCGGGAACACAAAGCTCACACCCTCAGAGGAGGACATCACCCAGAGGGGAGAAAAGCTCAGCCTCAGGAAGGACTAAAGCAGCAGAGAGGAGCGCTAGCCGCGAATCCTCAAGGACTAACGCAGAAAAGAAGGTCAACCACGGGGCGCCTCCCTCCAGGTCGAGCACTGCTAACAGAGCGGAGGCTAGGCCGGGCCGGGCGGTGGAGAACCGGGCGGCGGGGCGTAGCTCCAGCAGCAGCTCCTCCATGGCCAGTCTCCGCTCCTCGAGTGTGGGTGTGACCTCCACTGGCCCGCCATCAAGAGGGCCTCAAAGGAACAGTAAGACCGAGGATAAAGGCTTGTCCTTCTTTAAAACGGCCCTGAGGCCCAAAGAGACCCGTAAGTCAGCAGATGGTGGGAAAGCAGGGGTGGGTGACGCTAAAGCGAGTCCAGAGGATGGAGGTGGGGACGCAGCTCGGGAGGGAATCCCACACGGGGCAAGCAAGAAAGCCCAGAACGGGGCTTCAGAGACCCCCAATAATGTGACCACAGCCAAAGACAAGGAGTCCTCCAAGGCTGCAGCTAAGCATTCACTGCTGCCCTCCACCAAGTCCAAGCTATCCGGAGCAGAAACAACCACCCAGTCCTCAACCAATGCAAAAGACCCGACAAAGAAAGAGCCGACAAAGAAAGAGCCGGTTAAAAAGGCAATGCAGTCCAGGAAGATCCCAATCAGTTCACAACAGAAGGCCAAGTGACGATAGTTTAAAGGCCTGATAACAATCTCTCTCGTGCAGCTCTGAGGTGTTTTAACCATCAACGTCTGACAAACATCTTTAAAGCACCTGTAGCTTTTCAGTGGTTACTGAATACCAGCTGCCATACCGGACACATTGTTAAATAGTTATTTAGGAATGGATTTTAACAAAGCACTTTGTATGGATTGCATTGATTTTGAGGAATATATACTGTATTGTAAATAAGCATGGACTGCACATGTATTGAAATTATTGCCTTGTTCTGTCTGTAGCATAGTCAGGAGAAGTGCATCTCGGTAGGGGGTGGAAAATAAAAGTGACTTTGCACACGAAAGCGGATATAATGGTGGAAGGAAAATGTTGAGCAAACACGGACAACTCAGTCACCAAAGGAAGTTTACTGGCAATTTTTAACATGCTGATTCAGAGAAATATTTCCAAAAATCTTTATGTACAGCTCTCTCCCTCAGTATTGAGAGCCACATGTCGACAAACATCAGTGCCTCAGATAATCAAAGTATTTAATCTGAAATGTATAACTGCAGGTGTTGGTAAATTCAATTTTAATATTTATTAATCACTGAAAATGTAATTTCAAGTCGAACACAATTTAGCCTATTTAACCTGAACCGCTGTTTACATATGCTCCTGGATGTAGTTATTGTGCAACAGCCTTTAAGAAGTATTTTTGCAGGAAGGAGAGGCCCGAAGGGGGAGGGGGGGGCGGGGGGGGGCGGGGGAACGAAGCATGTGTTGTTTAATGTCTGGAGACGTTGCTTTGTAACATTTCTTAAATGTTTTGTGTTTTATTTACCAGTAAATGACCTGTTACCCCTCAGACAACCTCCGCCCGTCACCACCTCTGCCCTCCAGCTGCTGATGCCAACACTTAGCCGCGGTGCCCTCATGGGGATCAAACTCTTCAGACTGCCAGACATCTCCAAACATTCCTCTCAGATGAACACAGGGTTAATGTAAAACAAATAAAAAAAGCCACTATACGCGCACATATTTAAAGACAGCTGGGATGCCTTGGTTGAAACCACCGTACATGTACATAGAGCATTATGGTATGTTTGAGTCAGCCCGTCTTCACATGTGACATCACAGCTTGTGCACATCTTTAGCTTCCATCGCAGAGTAGATCAACACTGAACGCACTGACATAAAAGAGATCACCGCTCATGAATTATATGACAGGTGTTGCATGATAAATTGCTTATGCATGCACTTAACTATGCAAGCAGATTCTTGCTAATGCCCACACTGAGTATGTAGGAGTGCTACTCTTGGATGTGTATATATTTCTAACTGTATATTTTTCCAAATGCCAGCATCAGAGCATGTTAAGGCATCCTTTATTAAAGCTTTGTTTGCACATTTATTCAAAGTAATATACATTTTGTATGAATGATAAGTATTGCTCATTCACCCTCTCAAAGTAAATCAACTCACTTGCAAATGAATGTTTTCTGTATTGTATTCATTTGTCTCACGGTTTTCAAACTAAAGTGACTTTTAACGGGAGATTTTTTTTACATGGCAACAAAAAGCTGCAGTTGTGACTTTCATTCATCGTCTGCTGTAGTGTGAGGTGTTCGGGATCTTATTTGATTACAGTAGTGTTTTATAAAAGAGCTGAGAACAGGCTTGGTTTCTGCCTCTACATCTAAACGTTTTAAGAGGTTAGGCCGGGACCGTTTCAGACAAGATGCTGAACTCAAACTTTATTAAGAACGCTCACAAAAAATAATGGTGTGCAATATCTTTATATTGTTTTTAAGAAAAGTCATTGTACGATATCATCTCAAGCCTGTCTCAAAAGACAGAACACTGTACATTTTTCACTGTGAGAGATAGCTGATTTTGTAAGGAAGAATCCCACCAAGAAACACATTTATAAGAAAATTGTTATTATTTACTCCAGAATTATAGATGAACTGAATGTCAGTGTCACAATGGAGGAGTGTTTATCAGTAACCAACAAACCACTATCTGGCACATGGTGCAGAATTATCTTTAGTGCCTGGTGGCTGCAGTGTGTTATTACTGTGCTATTACATCTAACACATGCAGTATGTAAACCAACTGCCACAACAACAATAAGGGAGTGTTGAAACGATAAGGATGTATGAATACAACAACATGCTTAGAGGAATGGTTTATTTTCACAAACGCATGAGAATTATTTTATTTTTCAATTCATGTTCTGTAATATAATGCAATGTTTACATGTAATGTTTTCATCTTTCTGTTGAGTAGCAGTGTGTTGTCATTGATTTACCAATGCGAGAACAAAAATAAAATAATGTCAATAAGTAACATTTGTTGACAACTGTAGTTTTGGATTATTTGGTTTAAATGTAGTTTGTGCATCTTTACAGTTCTCATTTTCTCCACTGGGTGGAGCTCAGTGTTTGCTTTAAAACCTCAGTCGACACAAATGTTATGAGTGAGGGAAATAAAGCAACACTTAATGTGAATTTGTTTCAGAGAAATGCCCTTGGATTGCAACTTGTGGGATTACTAAGACATATAGCAGCGCCATATCCAATGCTGTCAGCGAGGCAGATGATATGCTATTAAACTACAGCGCCATCATTTATTTAGAGCTGATTCAATTGTGGTTTTATTAGTTTGGCCGAAGGCTGCGTATTAAGAGTTAATGCTGCCTCTTTGTCTTTCTATTCTTGTAATTTTGTATAACAGTCATCAGTTTTGGGAATTGCTTTTTCACCTCTCTCAATTCTCTCCTCTTGTGCAGTCTGAGAAGTGATGACATTTTTTCAAATGGCCTGTGGTGCGATGGAGCTGCAACATGTTTCTCTTCACATGCTGCAGGAACAGCTCTGTGTTTTACAGCTTACCACTAATTAACATTTTGTCTCGTATCCTACAGGAAAGTGTGAAGTTGTTCAATTAATATGCATGTACGAATGTAATTAGAAAACTTGCAGACTGCAAACCGGCACAATATCTATCTGTAAAGGAGCCAGACTCCTCTAGTGCTGACATCAATAATCATTTGCCAATTGTATCAGTTCAAGGAGAACATCATTAGCAAGAAGTCAGTGGAGAATTGTATCTGAATTTTACACACAAACCGTGACATTACCCTTTCTAAATGCTGAACATAATGCATCAAACCTGCCCAATTGGCTTACATATTTTGCTACATGAATGTGCTCTGTGCATTGTAGAAAGGCAATCTAATCGTATTGATCAATCTAATCTTGGTTTCTCCTGTGGCCAAATTCGATCCTTAGCAATGCTGCAAAGTCTCCATTTTGAGACACTTTGTCCCTGGATAGAAGGAGACTGTGAGGAGGACCTTTGTGATAGCTTTCACTTTTTCAGTGCATGCTGTTAGAATGAATTGATGCATTGACTACTGGGGTAAATGCAGAGGGTGGAAACAAAGGGATACAAAACTATAAAAGAACACTTAAACAATATAATACAATAATGCTGCAAAACTGTGAATTGGACCCTTTGGGATAATTGTTTTGATCAATATAATGGTAATGTTGTATGTCATTGTTTTACATTCAAATAAATAACATACTGTAAGAGTATACTCTATTGCAGTATATTTTATATATTCGGAAACCTCCAAAAAATGGTTACGATACCATGAAGTTAATTAACTGTCACTACGATAAATTAACAAACTGATTGAATTGTATGCTTCAGCAACAGCAATTTATATGATTTTGTGTATCACTCTGGTATTTTTATATTGCGAAGTTATACTGAAAACCCAAAGGAGTCTTGGACATTTACAGATCTGCGAAAAAACCCAAGAGAAAATGTGCCAAACTTACACATCAGTAGAAAACTACAGGGGGTAGCAGCAGCATTCATCAAATCTGAAATGTTGGTAGGCCTATTTTTGGATCAGAGAGTGTTTTGAAGTGCTTATTACAGAAAAAAAGCCTTTAAAGTCACAAAATATTTCTTAACTTTTACAGTAGAAAACAAAATAAGATTATGGCATTCACCTATTGCCATTTGATTCTGTCATTTTCTCAAAATGAAAAAAGCAACATAAAACAAATGACAATATCTTAAAGCAAGAATATACATTAATCCTCTTACAAAGGAAATGTTTATACGTGTTAACAAGGAGTTTACTGCTACAGCCTTAGCCTACTTGGTCTGGTATGACCCCTATAGCTAACGGTAGCTAACGGTAGCTAATGTTAGCTAACGTAGCTAATGTTAGCTAACATTAGCTACATTTAGAAAGACTTTGCAGTATAACAGACATTTCCCAGTATGTCTGTTGTTGACTTTGTAACCCTTCTTCTCTTTTCCTAGTGTGCACAACATTTTACAGTAGTGTTGACATTATTCCATACAGTAGGCCGAATTTCTAATGTAGGCCCCTACTGTAAGCCAGAGCCAAATTGCCACAAAAAACACAATGTTATTTCATCCCTGAAAACAATTCTGTTGAACATTTATTGCATTAACTGCGTTTGTATTAACTGTTTTATCAACAGGATTGTTAACACTTACAAATCTACAGTAGCCTAGTATATTATTAATATTAAGGCACCGGAGTGAATTTGAGTGATTTGAGCATCTGAAAACCAATGGCGGGGTTGTTAGTTTTTTTGTCTTCCTCAGCAGATCTGCTCCAGTTGAAAGTTGTCCAGCTGCAATTTCTAGTTAGTTTAGAGTCCTTCCTGTCCACTAATGTGCCTTGAATATTTCCTGCAACTAATAGCTTCCTCTATAGATACCCTACTGAAAAAAACTGAAAATTGTTAGGAATATATCATACCTTCCTCTGTGATCCCCAGATTTCTATCATTATTTCCCATGTTCCTCTTGTCAGCCACTCTCAGATTTTTTATTTATTTCTCTAATATTTGTAGAGGGAACCATTTGCATCACACAAAGCAACAACCTAACAACATGTATTCTCGAAGTGAGACTTTTTTTTCTCTCTGCCAAATTAAAAACAATTTCAATTATTCATTTGTTTCAGCAGCGAGCTTGTCAATTATTTCTCTTCTCTTGAGTCCAGTGATGCAGTGCTTTAGCTCCCTTATAATTGGAGATGAAATATCTAGCGAGCTTTGAGTGCAGCAGGAGAAAGAGCTGCTTTTTAGGCAATGAAATATACATGATGTGTCATGTGGGACATCCACGGCTGAATTACGCAACCCCGAGCGGAGAGTGGTACCCTGAAAACTACTTTAACACCCAAGAAGACTGTACTGTTGTTTAAAGCAACTCACATGAACTCTTGGGATTAGTCCGTGTATCCTTCAGGATGCATTTGTGGTCACAAAAGCCATTTTTTATGCAACAGAACCATAATTGAAGATGTGACCTCCAAGCATCATACCAACCTTTGCCATTTTAATAATAACATAATGTTAACTTCACTGCTTTGATTAATTAATTCACTGACATTTTAAGCAACTATGTGCTGTTCTTGCTCAAGATAGCAGAGGATATAACCTATAAAAAGCCTGAATCCCAGCAACCATTTTTCTCCCCCTTTCTGCACATTCATTTCTGCTACATAATGCACAGTGGGTAGCTGAAATCCCAAGGCATTGCCAAAACAGAGGACTCATCAGAATTCTAGAGAGCAAGGTGTGAAGTGTCAAAGTTGGACATACAGCCAGCGCATGTCTGCCACGCTTCCTCTGACACTCATCCTACACCATCGGCTGTGCTAGGAGTGATTGACTGCGAGGTTGATTATGCTTCTTCCAGCCAGGTGGTTGGCAGGAATGAGAGACGCATATCACCAGATTGCTGCATCAGCCAAAGTGTGAGGCCACAGTTTCTGGCATGAGTGTCTGGACGAACATCACAGGAATAATAAAAAGATGCAGGGATGTCAATCATCGCCCAAAATGTTTTTTTTTCTCTCTGCCCATTTGTTGGCAGAAGTCTCTCCATCTTGTATTTTGTATCATTAGAGGCTCTTGCCTTTTTGAGCAAATGCTGAGATGGAAGACAGACGAGGCTGCAAGGGTAAAAAAAAACTTGAAGATTCTTGGGATCTTGTGGGAGAGGGTGGGGGAGTCTTTGATGTTCTTGAATTTTATAGAGGCAAATAAAACACTTTGATATTTCATAAGCCATCTTTGCTAAAAAATAAAAATAAAAATGCAGGCACAACATCTGCACACACACTCTGTCAGAGATGAGGGTTGAATTGCCGGCAAGCTGAAAGATTTGCAGTTATTTTAGCCGCAGATATTTGTTATACACACAACACAGTTTCTGGATCTGCTGAGTGAATTTCTGTCCTGTTTGATTTTCTGAAGCTGATAAATCAGTGTTTGGATGAACATAAAAGGTAATGTATTCATAAAAGCTGTGATGAGTGCAGCTGTCTCCAGCATCTGACATCCAATCTGAGACAAGCCGCCTAGGGAGGTAGGACCATCCTCCACTGTGTGAGAGTGTGTGTGTGAGTGTTTGTTCATTGATGTTTACGGGCACAACAAAGAATTTATTGTCTGATAGAATACAATTTAGATTTCTGTGAAGTGAATCACTGCAGCATTATTTCTAGTTCTAAAGATGATATTGCCTTAATAACTTAGACTGACTAAAAGACCCATCAATACTTAATGAATCAAACTTTGCTTTAATATATGTACAGGAAAATGTAAGTCTAGCAGCTAAAAGCAACATTACGCAACTATTTGATCAGCTTTAAAGACATTTTAATTCTGCACAAAAACAAAATTATTATTTACTCATCACAAATTCTTACTACATCCAAAATGGTCAGATGTAATCTTCGTCACAACATTTGAGGAGTAATTTCAACATAAATTAGCTTTCATATCTAACTTGTCTGCCGTACAACAATCTGTATTACCCTATATGTGTCAATGAATTTGCACCACAAACCAAGACTGACATGTAATTTAAAATAGCTTCACACATTGGAGCAGGCTTATGCAGGATCATCCCATAATCACTTCCCCCAGAATGCCTTCCACGTTCAGTTTGTCCCTCCTTCTAGACTGCTCCATATGTTGAAAAAACACCCCTTCCTAGCGGTAAAAATGCAGCATACTGTACATATGGCTGCTCTACTGATATCATTTCCATTGGTTTGCTAATGATTAGGGTTTGAAAGCCTGGAAGACCATTATAACAGGAGGCAGAGCAGCCCCCCCTCATTGTTGCTCCACTCTGCGAGGCCTCCTGCTTGGAGAGCAGTGCCACAAGATGTAAACCCACATCAAAATCCTAATGCGCCGTATGTCGAGTCAGGTGTGCGGTGGAGTCCAGGGGTTGCTGATGCATCAGATGTGTTTTTGTTTTGCTGTGGATGTGAGGTTCATCTGGAGGCAGCCTTGGGACGAGGCTTGTTATTCTCCTCAGTGAGACATGAGGCATACACTCTAATTAGAACACATCTCCTGGTGAGAGAGACGCTGAGGTCTGACTACTGCTTCAATCTAATCAGCTTTCTACCTCACTTTAGCCGCTCCATGCACAGAAAACAGACTCCCGCTCGTCTGACAAACGGATGCAACAACGGGGAGATGGCACTGAACAACTGTTTCTAATTTGGAGGACTTTGCAGGATTTCACAGATCTGAATCTTGAAAGGGCACGTGGCCAACAAAAATCTCACATTTCTGTCGACGTCCTCTCACTCTCTGCTGAAGACGAGTTAAAAAGGGGTGGGCAGGCGGCTGTTGATGTGTAACAGAGATGAGAGGATCTGAATGCAAATGAAAAAAATATTTATCGTGCGTTTTCACTGGCCAATGACATGGTAACATTTAGAAATACATTTCGATTAAAGGTCCACTATTATAGTCTTTTGCAACAATATATTATAGGTCTCAGATATAAACAAGACATGTCTCTGAAGGGTTTGGCTCTAAATACCAAACAGATAATGCGTTGTAGCATCCCATAATCCCCTCTGTTTCAGCTCTGTTTCAAAGATGCTGATTATGTGCCGGTAGGTTTAAATGCAAATTAACTGCCACCCCTCACGCCCCTCTGAGAAGTGTTTGGTTTAAAAATACACAATGATGCTCTAGGAGGAGATTTCTGTGATAAGGTGGGGGGTGTTACCTTGGTTGGTTATTGGCTAATGGTTGCACAAATCCCCAAAAAACATTGTGACATCACAAAGTGGCCAACATCTGATCATCTTCTTTTTTAGGGGATTTTAATATAAATGGATCAGGACATGGGGGAGAGAATATTTTTTCCTGAAACTTTCTGAATCTCCACTGAGAGGAGACACTTATGTATAAAATACATGAAAAAGTATATTTTGCATATAAGTGACTTTTAAAACTTTAGTTTCTTCTCCACTTCCTTTTCCTCCAAGTGTCATCCCGACAGACCACGGATTCTACACAGGTCTGCAAATAGTTGTAGAACATGTATCATTACGTTCTTGAGACTGTGCCACAGTTGTCAGCACTTGGTTTTAATTTGGTTCCTAAGCCACTGGTGATTTCAACCACTGGGACATCCTGTCGGCTGCAGAAGTTAAACTATTCTGAAGCATTAGGACTGAACGAGGTGCACTGCTGAATCTGTGCCTGCAGTGTCAGCTGCTGTCTCCCTCGGATACCAGGAAACCTCATTCTATCTCATATGAAATTCCCGGGCAAAAGGACAAGGAAAGCTGTGCCAACTATTTTAATTTGGTGCGTCTAAAATAGACCATGCTTGTAAAATGCACTTCCCTGTTGGCATGCATTAGAACTTGTTATTGCATTATTATATATAAATCTGACTGCATTACTGACATTTCAAGGAAAGATTACTTTTTGATAATCCAATGCTGCAACTATCTCACTTCATTCAAAATCCAAAAGAGTGGATGTTTGTAGCTACATTAACCAACAGGGAGCCTGTGAGTGAACTACATTATGTGATGTACATCAGCATGACATTTAAACATTTAAAGTTTCTCTCCAACCCACGTGCTGGATTCAACTTATTTCTTAATGTTTCAAAGAAAAGTTGAAGTTATCTATTTGGATTTTCAACCTCACCCCTACAGTTAAAAAAAATATATTGCTGCTTCAAGTATTAATCAATATCAGATCACAATGTTCAGAAATCATTATCAGGCGAGCTCTAAGCCTCTTTCTAAAACTCTCTAAGGACTCTGCAGGATAAAAAAAGAACAATATGTGTCTGCTCCTGTCCTTGAAGGCTTATTATTAGTCTCAGCAAAAACTAGCGCTTATGAACAGTTCACCATAATATTGATCCATTCAGCTCCTCCAAGTCTTTTCAGCATTAAATAATGACCAGGCTGCTCCACAGGGATCAAATCATGTCAATTGTTCTGTATAGGAAAGAATCCAAACATTCAACACAATCAAAATTAATAGGGAAATGTAGTCATAATGTTTCATAATCAACACGATATTCACACATCAGCTTTAACAAATACTCATTAAGCTTAACAAGCACCTCATTAGCAGCAGTGCAAATAGGTCAAGTCATGGTGCTCGGAAATGCAAGGGATTTGATGATTTGCATGGGCTGCTTCCTGAGGGAATTCATATTTGAAAAGGAAGCTGAGTGTGTGCGAGGAGAGAAAAAAAGAGAGTTTTGACCTGCACAATCTCTGGAGAGCCGTTCACCAGCAGAATCTAATCAGAGTCTGGCTGCTGCTTGTTCTCCGGGATTGCTCCTCGCCGGCCCTAAGGCCTAATGAGGACCCATGTGTACCATCGAGAGAGAGATGCAGCTCTCGTGACGACTGGATAGACGCTCACCTGCGCTGGCTCTAAAAAAGCCCCATAAATGAGCTGCTGGCCGGCATGATGATGACAAGCAGGGCATCAGAGGTGGTGCAGCCGTACTGACTGCACGCCCCCACCTGAAGGGTCCTGTGAGTTTAATGAATGTTGGAACGGGGAGAGAGAGAGAGAGAGCAGACGTCTGTGCTGTGAGGGGGTCACTGAGCGGAGCGCCTTTCAGGATTCTTCTCTTAACAATGTGAGCATTTGCAGTAGATGCAAGAGATGAGGAAGGAGACGGAGAGTTTGAAAATATAGCGGAGTAAAAACAAAAGCAGGGTTTAAGCCTCCCCGGCTCCACTTTCAGTATTTCTATGTCAAACACAGAGAAATCTTCAAAGCACACTCTGTTACATGCACATTTCAGTAAGGCTTCAGATGAAGAAGTATTCAAACAGATGAAAAGTACTAGACTTCTGAGGTGGGAAGATAACAGCGAGGACCAACATGTCCTACATTTCACGGAGAGCCAAATCATTATTAATGAATCTTATTAGTTGAGGAAACTCATAGTTCAATGTTCTAACTTCTAATACTTGAGATACACATTAACATGCTGAGTAAGTCTCTGCTGCTCTGTATTCTGTACCTCAGTGAATCCTCACAAGTCTATATGCACTGTCGATGTGTTTGCTTGTGGATCTACATTTTAGGATATTGATTTAATAATTATTGCATAGCTCTAACAGGGTTCCTGTGAAATACTACTGATGTGTTCAAGGGAAGAAGTAGACAGCCTCCAACTAACCTTACATTCAAAGTCTTCTTTTTAATTTACAGCCTATTATTGCAGAAATACTTTTAATTTACATCCCAATTTCTCAATGCCTTGCCAAACAATATTTGCCCATAACCTCCAGTCATATTCCTTATTCAGAGTTTGCCACAATAGTATTACTGACGGTAACACTGTACCCCGTGTATCTTATCATTATTCCAAGATCATACTGACATAAAAACAATCCATACTTGAGAAACCCGTTTTTCTATTGCTAGTTTAAATAAAATATATATAATCTATCTATAAATAGTCCTTTCTCATGCCTTGTCACATTCCCGTACACACTAAATAAATGAATAAAGACATAAATAGTGTCACTTATTTCAAATAAATAGTGTCACTCAGTGTCACTTATTTCTCATTTCTCTTTGAGCACACCTATTCCCCATGGTTTCCCTTGTACCTCGAGTCATATTCCTTATTCAGGTACATCACATGTATTTATGAAGAGTTTGCCACAATATTATTACTGACGGTAACACTGTACCCCGTGTATTTTATCATTATTCCAAGATCATACTGACATAAATAATCCATATTTGAGAAACACGTTTCCCCTAGATTGCTAGTTTAAAAGATATATGTATAATCTATCTATAAATAGTCCTTTCTCATGCCTTGCCACATTCCCGTACTCACTAAATAAATGAATAAAGACATAAATAGTGTCACTTATTTCTAATTTCTCTTTGAGCACACCTATTCCCCATAGTACTTAAATATAGGTATTGATACCTTGTAAACTCAATAATTTCCATTTAGTTTCAAGTATACATTTAAAGTGTGATCAAAAGCTTTACCTGTAACATCATAATGTGTGATGTGGAAATTGAGTGACTGATGATAATAAGATAATCTCTTTGAACCCAGTTTATGTTTCATAAGGTAATTTCCTCTTTGTTTTAACATTGTTTCAGAGTCTGGCTTCAACTCAGGCTTTAGTATTCATACCGTGCAGCCAAACCCAACATTTCCAGCACAATCATGTGATATGCAGTCCCAGAATGCATTTGAGAACCTGCCACAGCTAGGTGTACCCTGCTTTGTCTCTGAAAAGCGATTGAAATTCCTTACACCAACGCCCACTCGTCCGCATACCACGACTGAAGCTCACAACAAAACCTTACAGAAGTATGTTTTCAGTCCCACCACAGGGGAAGGATGTAAGTTGTGTTATCTGTTCAAAAGCACACATTTCACTGACAAGAACAGGAAGGTACTGTACAGAATCAGAAGTTTTTCTTAGCTTTGCACTCAGGCATTGAACAACATTAAGATAAATGGTTCAGAGGAGACAGAAATAAATGTCCAAAATATATTTGTGCTTCTGTTTCTTTTAATTAGGTTCATGGACAAGCATTGTGGCTAAGGCATGTGATTAAGTACTTTGGTAACAAAAATATAAACATGGATTTGGCAAATAAAGCACAGAGAACAAAGTGAAGCGCTGCATGTACTAACTTACAGGATTCATGCTGGAAATAAGGAGACAGAAACCCTTCCCCTCTGTATAGAAACTGATGAGACCAACAGTAAGTGATATTAGATGACTCCCACTTGCGTTATGGCTTTACATTTCAGATTTACCACCACAGTGCTGCAGCTTATTTCTCCTCTCCCTGAAGACTTTGCTGACATTTCCCAAGGTCTTGCTTTCAAGCCCTGCCTTGATTAGTGAAGCAGGTTTTAAGAAGAACTAATCCCATTCCCTGGAATGTCCTTTTTTTTATAAACCAGTCAGCAAATGGGGGATCTAGTCAGCAATAATGCAGGAAAAGAAATGCTGTGATCCTGAAGCTGAAATGAGGGCTATATTTGGGAGGATGTTGACGCTGGCTGGTAACTGATCATCACAAGTGCAAAAGCAATGTCGTCGTAGATATTCCTATATTTATTACGTCTCACTTTGAAAAATAGTACTGCTTTTCAGTTTCACTCTTAACATTTCAGGAGAGTGCTGATATTTCTCTATTCGCCTTAGCCATGTAATATCAATGCAGGCATCCTATTTTTGAATTTGTGAAATACATAAATCTTTCTCCTTCCATTTAAAAATATCACTCCAACCTCTACTCCCACTTGAAGTCATGACCCACCATTTCATAAAACTTAATGTTGTAAGGTCTATAGAAGTCCCGCAGCTGCTCAATAGCATCTCTGTCTATCTGCACATGAGTCCTGCCCTTGGACTTGCCCAGGCAGCGAGGCGAGCCGCTGCTCTCCGGCTTCTTCAGGCAGGGGAAGCCCTTGGTGCGGTTGAAGTAGAAGTGTTTGTCTGTGACAATGCGCTTTAACCCAAGGAAGTCTTGCACTCGTGCCAACTCCCCTGCAGGGTCTGTGATAAGACGCTCCCCACTCACAAAGTGGATCTGAGCCAGAGGGAAGTAGCGGAGCCAGTTTTCGAGGTGCAGAGCGTACAGGCCGATGCGAATGGCGTTCCACGATGTGTCCACAATGCCCAGGCTCTGGTTCCTGAAGGCCAGGTCCTGGAAGCTCGGCAGGTCGGGAGATTTGGTCAAAGTCTGAGTGTAGTCTGATATTGCACGGGTGACGGGGTCCCGCACCACCACGATGAGCTTGGTGTCCCGGGACATGGCGGAGATCCGGTGCGGCGTCTCCTTTGTCACAAAGTAGCTCGGTGTCTTCTCCATTGTGATTTGGCTTTCAAGAGTCCTTGGCATTAAACCTCTGAATGAAAGATGAAAACACAAAGTAAACATTCCTGAAAGAGAAAGGTTTCTTATTTACATTCACATTAAGTGTATTTTGCTGACATTTTCTTGCTGTTTTAAAATGCTCACACTCCTACAAAGGCTAACAGATTCAGACACAGAGGACAGGACGTCCTTGCATTCAGTCAGTTTGAAGGAAAAGTGTGCATTTGTTCTATTATTTAGGGCAGGATTAAACAAGTGAGATGCATGGCATACAATCGAGAGCTGAGAAGCTCGAGCTTGGCCATGAACCTAGTTTCTTGATGTAAATTATAATAGGAGACAAAGTCATGTAGTCTGTTGTCACGGGAGAATTGTCTTGCAGACAGCTCTCCTGCTCGTCAGCGCGGCCACGCAAGAGTAATAAATCACTGTGAACGCAAACAGAACACATAGCACAGTGACTCTGTTGCTTCTGGGTCTCCAAACTAGGCCATTGTCGTCTTTGAAAGTGATGAATTAAACAGATAAACCTTTGAGTAAGAGTTTGAAGTTTGATCGGAAACCATCACAGATCAAGGACAGAGTTAAAATGGAGCCTATAGAGCTGCAGGAAAAGAGTATTCCTTAATTTAACTGGTTTATCATTGGTCTACATAGCATTAGAAAAGGGGTTAAAAATCTTCATTACGATTTTCAAGGAACTCAAGTTGGCCCCATTTCAGAAATGTTACATCCCTACACAAAGTGTCATTAAAGGGGCCCTATCATGCTAATTCTCAGGTTCATATTTGTATTCTGTGCCTCTACAGTGACATGTTTACATGCTTTAATGTTCAATAAGGTCTTTATTTTTCTCATAGTGCCTGTGCTGCAGCAACTCTTTTCACCCTCTGTCTGAAACCAGAGCCCAGTCTGCTCTGAATGGTTAGCTGGCCAGCTCTGTTGTGATTGGTCAACCGCTTAGAGATGTCCCGCCCATTAGCCTATCACGTGCAATGAGTTGGAGCGCTAGCGAATAGAAGCGTGAGTGTTAACATAGTGATGTCACTATGTTACTGAAGTAAACAAAGGATTGCAATGGAGGCGTTTCAGGCAAGTGTTTGAAAGAGAAACTCCATCATCTATCTAACCCTAACCCTAGTGGGAACTTTGGGATTTTAGCCTTTGCAGACCATTTACATGCACAGAAACCTATATAACACACCAGAGGAATGGGAAACCCCAAAAAGCATACCAGGGTCTCTTTAATTAGATGGAGATTTGGTAAGTACACCAGCCAGATGATACTGTAGTATAGCTGGAAAATGAACATCAGAGACCATAGGGCACAGACTAAAAAGGGTGCAGATGTTGTGGTCCAAAATCACCACTAAAATAACTGAATTGCTGCTTTAACTTGTGTCAGTATTGCATATCTTTACATTTCTATATCAACAGTGTACGGCCTTTATTGGTGAGTGTTGTATCAGAGTTTCTTGAGAAGCTTCTGTTTGTTTTGAAATCAATACTCAAAGTCGGTGCGTTGGCATTTGACCTTTTTCACACCAGCTTTGACAGCTGACAATCGAAGTGCTGTAATAGGCGAAGGGTTTACGACTCCGAGACACATATCTGAGATAAAAAGGTCTTCAGCCGCTCACCACACTGAAGAACGCCAATTAGCGGAGGTAATTTCATTTCATAATTATTTTTATAAAACTGCTGAAACACATCCCTCCTGCAGGCTGCATGACAGCTGATCATTAACATGAGTGTGTTTGAGCATGATTTGTTGTCAGCGTGTACGCATGATATTTCATCACTAAATTATAGCATTTCTGGATACATCTGTAATTAGCAGTTCAAATAACGATGCAGGTGTTTCATGTATGGGATACCGTGTACATTATATAGAAACTCTCGTAATTAGTTGCAGATGGTTATCAATGCTTCATGTAGCATTTTAGAAAACAAATCCTTTCATTTTATATTCATTGAGATTAGTTTAATTGCTAAATACAAACAAGACAATAGCTCAGGGGCCTGCCAGCAACAGAAGGCCCGCATGTCGCAGTTTACACTGTTTGCCTCAAGAGCCCTGACTTTTTTGTTGTTGTTGGGAGAAATCTGATAAATTGCTATACGATAAATCCAAACAAGTAAACAGAGCTCATAACCTTTCCCGCAACAAAAGACGAAATGAGTCGAGAGACTGCAGAAAACACATAAAGCATGTTTGCCCACCGCACAACATAATGTAAAAACACCAAGGGAAGAGAGAAAGGAAATGGCAGATTTGAACAGAAAGCAGCTGACTTGATTTGGACATCATTTTCAGAGGCACTTACACAACAA
Organism: Notothenia coriiceps; assembly: GCF_000735185.1. NCBI lineage: Eukaryota > Metazoa > Chordata > Actinopteri > Perciformes > Nototheniidae > Notothenia > Notothenia coriiceps. The sequence continues at coordinate 247,217 of NW_011369523.1, forward strand.
TAACTGGCAGACCATTTATGTCAGATGTGGCTATTCTTTTTAATTATGTGAAGTATTTTATTAGGAAACATCCTCTAAAATAATACAAATTAAAATACATACTATGGTTTAACTCCCATCTAAAGTCACTTCACATTGAAATGTAAAAACTCCTGTATTTATGAAATATCTTCATAATTTTTATCATCATCCTCATTTGACATTATTTGATGTAATAATTACTCAGTTAAGCTATGGAGGCCAGGCATGAGCAGATACATTAATTTTGAGATACAGACAGCTGACCATCAGCACTAAATGTCCAGACGTTCCCATGAGTCTTTGAAGGCACCAGCCAAATTAAAAGTCAAATTGAAGCTGATCATTTTTCACACCTCTTACAGACTGCAAAACAGTGAAGGGTGTAATTTTCTTTTAAGTTTTGCAATTGATCACATATTTGAATTCTTGGCTCACACAGTTAAAGTGGTGCCATTTTCAGGTTATCCCTTAGAAGATTATTTTACAGATACATAGCTACGCTACCTGTGCAGGTGGGTCATGCTCTTACCTGTACCACTCCAGACCTCTGTCATAGTTCCGGTCGAAGAAGTGTGTCTCGGTGCCAGCTGCTCGCACGTCCGGATGAATCCTTATGAACTCCAGGACAGCTCTGGTGCCTCCCTTTTTCACACCAACAATAATAGCGTTTGGTAACTTTTTATTCCCAAACTTTAAGTTACCCATGGGAGGACTGGGGGTGTCGATGTGGAGAATTGACGGAGGTCTTTGGTCGGATTTCAGCCGAGAAATCTCGACGTTGATCGGTCTCGCATCCAAAGGCAAAACGCATGAAGGTGTTTTCTGAATGCGCCTTTTGGCTCCATCGGCCAGGACGCGCTGACAGCTGGGTGTCGGATCACCTGACTTGTGCATGATGGTATCGGCAGGGAACAGTGCACAGTAGCACAGATAAGAGAGAAAAAGCGATAATAAGCAAATGGATGTTCTCGTGAGCCGGTGTGAGAAGGGATGAAGTCGATTGAAGAGGAGCACGCATGCCATCTCTCCATGGATATGAACAGTGCATGGTTTTCTAATTGATTTCTGCGTTCCGTCCTTTCTGATTGTTTTAGTCGCTTAAGTGTCCGAACTGTCTCCAAAGCAGAGAATTAAGACAACTTCTGCGTCTTCTCAGTTGGTAGTCAACACTCCCATTAGTTCATCGCGGAGCGTATTAACACAATCCATCTGTGTCCAATCTCCTCAGTGCGTTAATTGAAAAAGCATCCTTCGCTGCACACTGAGTTTGGAAATGACATTCTCCTAAAAAAAAACTCCGGGACGTCTCCATGGTCACCACGCACGAGTGAGAAGCAGTGGGAGTGCGCGCGCTCTGACAGCTCCAAACCGGCTGAGCGACAGAAAAATATTTCAACACGGTGACGTCACAGCATATTTGCATTTTGAAAAAAAAAAGAAATCTCTCTCCCCTCATTCAGCTGACTTTACTCACTTCTCATCTTCAAGTTCCTTTTTATGGCACAGATATATGATATAGCTGCTGCATTGCACACATTGGAGATGAGTTTATTTGCACCCCCCATATGTTAATGTTTTTTTTCCGGCAAGTTGAGATTCAGTATGATTTGATAGGTTCAAATGAGGCTGATATAGTTGACAAGGATGAAGCAACATTTATGAGTATGATATTTGTGACATTTAATCTAAATGTGATTCTAACACTTTCACACCAAAAGCACATAAGCAATCAAAAATTCCAGATGGAACTCCATACACATTCACACTTTGATATTTCCATGGTCCTAACCTGCAGCTATCCATCAACGGGAAGCTGGGTCATCCAGCTGAGTCTAATCTTTTTCAGTGAATGTGACCTGGGTAACATTTCTGGATATTGAAATACTACTGTAATATGATACTTGATATGGGATAATACAAATGTTGTTTGATTTCATGGTTTTTGCAAACACTTCCAGTGTTAACATATCAACTACTGTATAGCTGTAACTTAAATCAGTTTTCTTCTGTTCCTACAATTTGTCCAAGAAGTGCTCCGACCATTTTTCTTAAATAAAATGTGGAACGTAATTTATAATTCCTTGACAGCTGGGCGAACTCCATCTGTTGATGAAGATCATGACATATGATCAAAAGCTCCAGAAAAGCTACACCAATGGATCTTGTGGTGAAATTGCTTTCTCAACTGCTGGTTCAAATAATAAACCTTAAACCTCAGTGGAGCGTCGACATTGAACAACCTTTCAGCTAAAATTGAGTGATCGGTTCTTAGTAGCCTAATGCTGAAACGATTAGTAAATGAATCAATGAGTTAAGTCACAAGAATATGCAACTATTTTGATAACCAATAATTGAATGGTTCCTTCTTCTCAAAAACTGCTGTAGTTGTGATAATGGTAAACTGTATATCTTGGTTTTCAACACATTTGGAAGTTAGACAAACCAAGACATGTTTCACTATTTTCTCATATTTTATCATCCCAACCAAATTCATCATTACAATAATAATCAAACTAATCAATAAGAAAATACTTGTTAGCTGCAGCCCTAATGTGGAGCATAAACAGGCTCTATTTTTTTCTACAGTATTAAACTTTTTTGGGTCTGTTTTTGGCCCTATTATAAACCTTTAGACTTCAGTAGTACATTTATATTTGAATTTTAACTCTATTTCTTACCGGCTTTACTGTACTAAGTACTTTTTCAAAAAAAATCTACTGGTGACAAAAACAAGCAACAACAATACAAGTGTCAGTGACCCCGAAATAGATTAACTTCCTGTGATCCAGCACCCATGTGTCCGGTTATGTCATATATTTAGTTGTCCGTCTTGTTTGCAGATAACAAGATAAAAACACTCAGAGATGTCAGCCATCATTCATGAAGGAACTATTGGCAAGATAATTGAGAGGAATTTCTCAGTGGTCTCCATTTTTTAATCCTCAGCATGGCCGGATAACCACTTTGTGGGACCCCGGGGCGAAAATGAGCTACTGGGCTCCCATTAACCCTCCGTTGCTCCCACTTTGTTTTCTGCTTTACCCGGTTAGCTGTGACCCATAGCTTACATTCTCTTGCAGCCTAAAAAACAACTTCCTTGTGTTCTGTAGCATCAATCTCTTCTAAACAGGAAGTGTTTGGGCGCAGAGGCCAGGGCGGGTCATCCCTCTTACTTTCCTCATGACTGATACAAATGCAGACAACCTCGAGGAAGAAAACAGAAGAGGATAAAAACTCCCCGGACTGCAGAGACGCACGGGGAGGAGTTGAGGTGTCACAGCGCTGCTCCCGCGGGTGTCTGCGCCCAATCTCAGAGGCCTCTGATTAAAGAATGATTTATAGGGGCCGGTCGGAGAGGCCCGCTCAGCAATCCGTCTAGTGAATGAGATTTTTCCTCAGGAAGAGGGCGGGTAAATCAAACCTTGCGGCGAGAAGCCTTGCAAGACTCGGCGATAGGTCTCAGTGATTAAATGTTATAATCACCTCTGTTGAGTGTGCGGCGTGTTGCTGCGGCTTGTTTTTTTCATCAGGGATGCTGGTGCCTTAAATCAGCTTAACCTGAGTTCAATTTACTGAACACATGTCTTGTTTAAGGTTATTACAGGGGAGGGTGGCATTCATTTTTAGACTGATGTGACAATGTGGAACAATTTATGTTAACGCCTTCTTATAAAGATCACATATGAAAAGACACATGACCCATTTAAAATTAGGCAACTATTAAACTATTAAGAGAACAATGATAGTATCCTTTTTCACGTTTACTGGCATATAAAAAAGCTTGGTTTTAGCAAAAGTGTTCAACGTGAGTCTCATATGAAAGAACATAATGATCTGAGTGTTATGGAAATCATTAAAGGCAATCATAGAGTAGGCCTATGTCTGAAAAAGCTGAATATCTTTTTCTCAACATTGCTGGTTTTCTTCTGGTGATCACTGAATAAAGGCCATAGTTTGCCCACTGACCACTCCATCAGCAGCCCTGCTCATTTGTCAGAGGTAAGTGAAGCCTGAGGAGGAAATGTCAGCCCGTCCTGACGGTGCAGATACAGATGATCCAGTCAACTTTACATTACAGATGGGTGAAGAATCATCACTCCCACAGATACAGTTTACACCCCCTCGCAGACACACCACACAAACACACACACCACACTGTTTTGTTTAGTGACAGTCACAGTGATGTTTGTGTGTCAGTGTAATAATATGAATGTAGCTTACTCAAATTAATGATTTATTCCTGACCTGAGGCAGTCAAGTGTTCTAGTATTTCAGAAGCTGACACAATGAACAGATATGATGTAAAGCCAGTTATAAAAACTGTATATTTAGTATCTGTGAAAAGAATATCTGCTGTTACAATAAGATATTAAGAGCTAGAATGAAAACACCTAAATAATTCGGTAATGTTATACATTTTTTATTCCTGTATTGACATATCTTCTGTTTAGTTTCAACTGGTTTATACTTCACATGAAAAATACGGTGCAATCTTTAAGGCCTAATAACTGCAACTACACCAATAATAGTACAACACTGACACCTGCTGGTGGTATTGCAGCCACTATGTTATCTTGAATTTGAACTGAAAGTAAAAGCTTCTAAGGCAAAACAACATTGGATTTCCGGAAAAAACGACAGAGGCTGTTCGGTCACGAAACCAAAACACATCGATTATAAAACTGTAAGTTAACTTGAAATATAATAATGCTTTTGAGTCATTAAAGATATTCTGATTGAAATTGAGAAGCAACAGTCTTCTTGGGCAAAGGGTTTCAAGAAATATCAGCGAAAAAGTCCGAAAATATTTCTCTACGCTGTGAAATTTATTTTGGTAGTATAATAAGCTTAGTAAAACGTGTAAAAAGTTGAAGATAATGCTTACTAAAAGCCTCTTTTTGTGTGTAAACATTGGTTTTAATTCCACATTGTATTGGGTTAAGGTTCAGATATCGAAAGTAGCCTACTAGGTTGCACAAATACAATGGTTAAAAAACGTTCTTAAGAGGACATTTTTGAATGTTTGAACAGATAGATATTCCTTAAACTTTCTATATTCCTTAAACTTTCTAGAATCTTCTAGAAAGTTTAAGGAATATAGAAAGTTTAAGGAATATCTATCTGTTCAAACATTCAAAAATGAATGTATATGCAGGATAACGGCAAAAAACGTTATCTTGCATATACAGAACAGCATGGCCATCAGATCGAAGCTAGGTCCACCCTCCTGTTGGATCTGGTATGTGACTAGAAGAGCTTGTAAAAAATCCTGTTTACACAAATCATAGTTATGACATTAATCCAAATCATCTGTTCTTTTTCTGCTTATAGCATAAATATGACATCATTTTAATATTATTATTGTAATTTATTGTCATTGACTGTTATAAGATAAAGTGATCAAAATGATTTGGTTAAGTTATTTGTTAACTTAAAATGTGATTATTTTGTTATTTTTCAGAAACAACATAATGAAGATCTTCTCACATGTAACCGGAAACACCCTTGGGATTGATCGTACGTTTCTTCAAAAGCTCACCAAGAGAGGGGCAAAGGTTGTGGACCTAATTGATAAGGCTAAGGCTATTATCGTCTTCTGCCCCCTTGTCAGTCGTTATGAGACCGACATTCTCTCAGCGTTATCCAGCATCCCAGGTAGAAATGCAGAAACCCAAACGCACATGGAAAAGTTTTCTTATGTTTGTCTTTTTGCTGCATTTAACTGTGACCTCTGCTTTCTGTCTGTAACAAAGTATCAACATGTGAGACTGTGATTCTGGTGGTGATGCATCACACGTTCAACAAAGACCAGATTCTACCACCACACAGAGACCTGGGCAGCCGTGCACTCGCTCTCCACGTGGACTGTCTGTTTCATGAGCAAATGGGACTTTTGAAGTGCCCTTGTAATAAAAACGCGATCAAGATGGTCCGCAAACAGGTAATGACAAGTTAAGCATCCTTTATATACTGTATGTAAGTACTGTATATGCTAAGTATTGCCCTCCGTTACAATAGTTCTCACCTTTTTCTGCTTCTAATTTATATATCCAACATCCCCACCCCTTATATGTATTTACAATTTTATATATAATAGCTTGAATAAAGAGTTTGACGTTTGTCTTTTTTCTTTGTTGCAGCTGAAACTAAAAAGGAAACTTGCCCTTCCAAGAAGTTCAAAAAAAGGAAAGAGCGAATAGATCAAGCCGATCCGAAAGAAGGAGCAACAACTCAAAGTAATTTGGAAGTAGGCTGATCAAAAATGTAAATCTGAAATCATATCTGAAAAATCAATTATCAACGATTCGAATATTGTTGCATATATTCTTGCTTTGCTGATTACGGTATGTTGATTATTGCTTTGAATAATCTAAAACCAATAAGTATAATTACAAAAATCAAGGATTCCTCACGTGGACTCTGTTGGACTGTAGAGAACAACGCAACTAACTTTCAACCATGGCTTTCAGTCTTATACATTAATTTGACTTATAATTTATTCACTTTTTCATTTTCATGTAGGTTGAAAAAACATGTGCTGCCTGTTTTTACTATATGCTTGTGCTAATGTGACCTTCTTGATGTTGCACTTAGTTATTCATTATAAGCTTATTATGAATGTAGGATAAATTATGGCGTGTATATTCCATATTAAAGCAATCTTATATACTCTGGTCTTTTGTGGTTTGAGCTAATTTTACATCAACATTTTCTACAAGAAACTCTGTGATACTATTGCACAAAGGCCCACAGAAACCCAGGAGAACAGGTGTGGAGCTGCAAGCCCCTGCAGTGACATTGATCCCTTTTATCGTTTATCTGAATTCTTTCTTCAGGTCCCTGTGAAACATTAGATGCTTGGAGCTGTGTGAAGGTTATTATCCCTGCAATGGCCTGTGATATACAGAACATATAAAATGTTCTCAACATTTTAGCGGCTCTTGAAATGCTGGATTTCAACGCAATGATGCTTTCTGTTAGCTTTACCTGCTAACATGTCTACGGTGAAGATGTTAACATGTTACTTAGTATATTGTTGACTACTTCACAAGTGTAGCCTGTTAGCATGCTAATATTTGCTAAATGCTCATGCTAGTGGGAAGGTAAATAGCATTCAAAGTAATTGGCCTTAAACCAAAGTATTGAACTCATTTAAATTTGACCTCACAATGACAGGTATTTGAACTGAGGGGAAAATCTAAGTAAATCCATCTCATTGAGATATTTCAGTTTGGACCATATTGGACATCATCAGACTGTTAAACATCTGAACTTTTGAAACAACATCCATAACATTCATCTGGCTGCAACTTAGAAATTATTTATTTAATATATCATATTCCAATCACTTGTATATAAACTCTTATTGCACTATTTTTTCTGTCTTTCTGTTTTATTGTGTTGCACTGTTGGAGGAGCCTGTGACCTAAGACTTTCATTGTCATAACTACACTGTAGCTATGTACGTATGACTAATAAAAGTCTTGAACCTGAACCTTGATTGTGTCTTACGCACACACTGTTTTGCCACAGAGCAAGCCTGTTTACTTGTACATGATCCAAGGATAGTTCTCAAGTGAAAAGATAAGAAGACAAATGTTTCAGTTATCTGACTATAATCAGGTATAAACATAATCCAGAAATAAGTGGGAGGCCATATTTATTTCAAGTGTAGTGGGTAATACTCCAAAAGGTGTGCAGTGCTCATGAATGCAGCTCAAACCATGACTCCTCCT
>NW_011369523.1:259973-281369 GCF_000735185.1 Notothenia coriiceps
TAGTTTGCTGGATTTAATATACGCTGGCCTTTTCTAACATGCATGTGCTGGCACTGCACATTTATTATGAATATGGACATTAGTATAGGCCTACACCACTCTTTAAGACTCAATGGTGCAGAAATGTTTCTTACTGCAGATGTTTTGGCCTGTTGGCTACAGTAAACAGGTGTCCATACATAGATATAAATACTGAAAACTGAGCAAAAAATGCACAATATTTCACAGCATACGGAGAAACACACTGACTCAAATCAACCAGCTGATCATTTAGTGCTGCTGAGTCATATTAATGAATATGTGACTATATTCATTACAGCTTGTGATGCACCAGGGATCTAAAACAACATTTCCAGACTGAAACAAACAAGACATTGAGAGCAATACGTAAGTTTAAATGCTCTTAAGAAAACAGGTGCATCCATGAGTCGTGGGTCCTTCATCTATTCTAATGATGTCTTAGTGGGATTCAGACTGTGACATACGGAATGTGCGTAAAAACCCGCTTATGCTGGACGCAAAATGCTCTGCCCACCGGGCGCCGTCGCGTTTGCTGCCTGCGTTCCTCTCCAAGGATGATAAGGCGCATGGATGCACTCGTCCCAGACCTCGTCCCAGAAATGTGATAATACTAACTTCATTTTCTCCAACGACCTATAATCTGATCTCCGTCTGCGTTTTTTCCCTCTCCCCCGTTTGTGTTTGTGCGCGTGTGTGTGTGGATTGTGTTCATCTTTAACCTGCCATCACTGTAGCCCCCCGCGTTGCGTTGGCGCTGCGGAATAGCCTACAAGAACAAGAGCCAGCTCACAGCCGTGGAAACAAGCGGATCAATTTAGGGAAGAGAAAAGGAGAGATAGACAGCGAGGTTTGGAAAACTGGCAATCTGAAGAAGGGACAAGTAGAGAGAAAACATCGACCATACGCCGCTGAAACATTAAGGTACGTGTGTTTATTGCTTGTACAGGTAGAAGGGACTGAAATGGACGGCGTAATTATTGCATATGTTACCTAATCTGCACGGATTCTGAAATCAGACACGAGTCGACTAAAACATTTGACAACGACGTGTAAAGGTTGCACAGATTGAAGTAAATAATTAATATCAGCAAAAGATACAGTCGGTGTCATATAGGCTACGAAAAAAAGACGTGGTTACAAATGAATTAGAATAACATGTTTTCTTATGTAAGCCTGTGTGTTTGGCATGTCTACACATATTTAAAAGAAGAAATATGATTGTTGGATTGTTTTTTGGGTGCAGTCATGTTGTCATTACCCTGAAGAGAGAATGGATGCAAGCCATTTTGTAATGCAGCATGTGCAGAATTAGGCCTATTCAGAATTTCAATTGCGTTCCCGAGAAGGTGCGCCGTAGTGAGTGCAGCTGCATAGATGAATAAGGCCATTCTGTTAGATTGTAGGAGATATTATGCTGGAGGCTATATGATGATGAGAGATTGCAGATTAGAGGTTGCGACTGCAGGAGAAATGGTCAGGCTGTGGGCTTTTTTTTTTCTTTTTTTCACGAGTTGATATCAGATAAATGGGGAAATAAAACTGTCATCATGAGTTAAAAGTTGAGAAAATATTTGGCATGAACCTGCAATCTTCCTCTCTTCAAAAACACCGTTTGTTACCATACTGATGAATTGCGTCTCATCCTTCCCTGATTCCCACGTCCTGAATCAATCTAGTGTTGTCATAGTTACAGCAGATGATGTTGGCCCTGCTGCACCTGTGTCGCTTTGTGTTCATCTCGACCATCTGTAAATACATGAGGTCTAATTGGGCCTTGTGTAGGAATACAGGAAGCATCCCACAGCCTTGGTGTTTATTAAACAACACCATATTTTTGCCTCTTCACAAACCTTAATGACTCTGTTGTAGAGAGCACGGCATTGATACAATCAGGCGCTTACGATGATGTGATTGGTTGTTAGCAATTGGTCAGCAGCTTGCAGCTAATTTGTCTTTTCACGACTGAGCGCTTTCTCAGGCCTGATCGAATAATCAATATCTACATGGTTGCAATCTGCTCTTGACATGGAAAAACGGCTAAGATCAAGAAAGAGAAATACCTTTTTTAGTGAAATCGGTTAGAAAAAAAACCACAATGGCCGAAAATTCAACCATGTCATAATCCAAGGGAAAAAACATTTTGCAGCAAGGATGAAGGATGAAGGCCGCTGGCAAAGGAATTGGCCCTCAGATGAGTCAAGGTGCAATAATCTAAAAATAAAGATCATCATCAGTGTGAGGAGCTGTTGTTTTTGTGGAGAACTTGAAGATGGGAGGTCAAGGCAACAGGCTGTCAGATTCAAGGTCTCTCCATCCATAAGATGTTTTTTTTTCCTGTGAGGTGTTTTACATTGATTGTTTTTCACTGACTCTCCCCAGTGGTTTTAACACGTAATTCAAAGGAAAGAGTGTAGCTCAATTCCTTCGATATAGTTTTTCTACTTTAGAAAAATACATAAAACAACTTATTGTTGACAACTACCAAAGGCTTTTGTCTAATGGGAAATTAATCTTTCTCCTAAGCCTATGGAGGTAACAAGTTTGTATTTTCATTTATATATTCTGCATTTATTGTTTTGCAGGGGCAGCTCAGAATGTCAAGTCATTACAAAGTTAGCTATGGTCTAATTTACATATGTTGTCCCTGCAGGTAGACGGCAAACAACCACAGAACAACAAATACACAAATACAACTACACAATACATAAAAGTGTGTGATAAGTAATATAATCTGTTATTTGCAATATCACTATATATTTTTGGGTGAATACAACTCATGTTGTTAATCTAAATACTTGAAAAACAAACTTCTCCATTACTTAAAAGGTTACATATAAAAAATTACGGCAGTGGCAGGATAAATTATAAAATGGCCATTTTGAATTGTTATTCACCGCCTTTTTAAAACAGCCCCATTCCAAAGGAAACAGAAATAAAAAGCACTAGTGTACATAATGATGCTCCAGTGTATGAAAACATTGTTTTGAAAGCACTGGTATGCTCAGTTATGCGACAAGGGAATGATGTTGTGTTTTGATGCTTCTGTGAATCATTTTCTGTTGAGCTAAACATTGTAACTATCAAACCACCATTCGAGATAACATACAATACTGAGGTCTGGGAGTTATGTTTTATTTTCAACTCAGTCAAATTGTTGAAATGCATAATTACCTGCTGGATGGGGATGAGAAGGAGACTCTTCAAGGGAGGACGCAATGAAAGGAAGGCCATAATGAGGAGTGCTGCAAATGGGCTGCATGCAATAATATTTAGGTTTTGCATTATATTCATAAATCTTCATTTTCTTATTCCTAATGGTTATTGTCTTGTTATTCCTCTGTGGCAGTTACAGTTAGAAGGGTTGAAGATAGATATGTGAATAATATTTGTGTGTTGAAGAGGAAGAGACTCTGTGGGATGTGAAAAAGGTCTATTTTTAGCATGCATTCCCTTATGAGCTTTCTTAATAGCTGCTTTAGGAGTTCTCAGAGCTATGTTTTTAATACAGACTGATGTTGACCTAATCCTCAGACCTTGTAGATATTAGGATTCATGCGGAACCACCTCCCTCTGTTGTGATATTGAAGGCCAAGGTTAAACACATCGCTAACATGGGTCTCCCGGCACTTATGTGAATGTATATTTTAGTAAGTATACAGTTTTTACTCCTCAAGATAAAGGTATCTTAGTAAAAGACGTACGTCTTGTGTAACAGCAAACGCTGTAAAGGGGCTGAACCTTAATCTTTAAGTCGAAAGATAAGTAGAATTAGATCACAAAGGTGCTGCTGATCAGTTTTCATGTTTATCAGGCTCTGCTAAACACAGTAATGTGGAATAGGGCACTGGACAGTAAAAACACAAGATGGTGAGTGAGCAGGTTGCCACAGCAACCGTGTTTCTAGGAGCGCATGCATCGTCGCTGCATAGGAGAGGAGATGCTAAGGACTGAGATGGAGCCTTTAAAAAATAACCTGTTTATTAGAGAGTAAACATATTAGGAAAATGCATCCGAGAGTTGTCGAAATGAAATTGTAATAATGGTAACAGCGGCCAAGTGAGTGACATTGATAGAGATCTCTTTATTTGTTTTCCAACGACAGCATAGGCTTGTGACTGCGAGAGTCATGGTGTCGAAAATAACGTGCCCGAGAAAACAATGAACACTTTCTTTCTGTTCTAATCCTTTAGTGAAACAGTGCAACCTTTTCTAAATGTAGTTAGTCTGCTGCTGATGCTTGCGGCCATTTCTGTGTGAAACCCTCTTAACAAAAGATACACAGATACACATTTCTGTGTTACAAAAGCCCTTGAAAGTGTTTTGCACCATATTTTTTTCCTTTGTTCGCGATGTAGTTGTCATCTTCTTGTCTGGTTCATTAACTTTGGTGGCTAGGGATCTTGTCTTATCGTGCATGCTTATTGTACACAGCACGTGCATTGCGGTAACATTTCAGGAGTCAATAATAATTTCTTCATCTTAATTGCTAAATTACTGCTGCTGCCTCATGATGGATTGCACGAATGTCTGCATTAACCTTAGGTCTAGATGAATACTGAAAGCAGTGGTAATTGCATTCAACAACTTGACATTCTTTTAAATGTGAGATTTCTATTGCTGTCTGTATAAATCGAAGGATACCAAGTAGACGATGTGACTGCGGTCCTAACCCAGCTTGTGGTTTTAGAGATTTGTGGCCATTTCAGACCATGACCCAGATGTTAAGTTCAACCTATGAAGAAAATGGCAGCTGACTCACCAGTTAGACTACAGGCCATAATTTGAGTGCCACCTCTTTACAAAAAAATCCTGACCCAGCTTGTCATACACTCTGGCGACTGGGCATTTTAATATTTCAAGATTTAAATTCAGATCCGGGAATACATGAATGTATGTGCTGCTAGGCTGATGTCTTAAAGCTACTCCTCTGTGCACTTACTCGACCTCTTTTCTCCTTCTCCTTTTTTCTCTTTCCCCTACAGTGAGAAGCAACAGCCTCCACAGAGACAACACTTTGAAGAGCATACCGTGCCCACAATTTGCTTTCTATTCTAGAAATTGTCATGGGAACAAAAGATACAGAATTCCCTAAAATGACTTGTTGAAAAGGAAAAGGTGTTTGATATTCTAAGAAGTATGAGCAAAGTAAAATAAGAATCTATTAATGATAAATAGTCTTAAATATATATCATAACACTTTTCCCTCTCCCTATTTTTAAAGTGATTGCTTGAAGGAGAGAAAAACAACAACAGAATAGCAGCTTAAGATATGAACATAAAGATAAGCACTTAAGGTCTCCTGTTTGGAGGTGACTTATCAACTTCATAGCAATAGGGGCGGGTCATGACTCAGTTGCCATGCGTGTTGTCATGGTGACCAGCCCCTGTTCCCCTTCCCCCCTCCTCTGGTTGGTCCAGATTCTGTTGTGGTTTCACAACCATGGACCCCAGCTGACAGAGGCAGGACCCGCCTGCCCCAACCCTTGTACGTGCTCCAATCAGGCGAGCCGTGTCATCTGTACCAGGAAGAGTTTAGAGCAAGTCCCGGAAAGTATTTCAGAGAACACAAGATACCTCAATCTACAAGAGAACACTATTCAGGTAAATACGGCTTCATCTACAAACACAGCATACATTCAGACTGGATACAAATATGTTGACAGATGTAATTCTAATGTTTTTTCAACATGCCTCCATGTTTTCACACCAGGTGATCAAGTCTGACACGTTTAAGCACCTGCGGCATCTGGAAATCCTCCAGCTTTCGAAGAACCACATCCGGCAGATTGAGGTGGGAGCTTTCAATGGCCTTCCCAACCTCAACACGCTGGAGCTTTTTGACAACCGTCTCACAGTGGTACCGTCACAAGCCTTTGAGTACCTCAGCAAGCTAAGGGAATTATGGCTACGGAACAACCCCATCGAGACACTGCCGGCCTTTGCCTTTCACCGTGTTCCCTCTTTACGCCGTCTCGATCTAGGGGAACTCAGGAAACTGGATTTCATCTCGGAGGCGGCCTTCGAAGGTCTGGTCAACTTGCGCTTCTTGAATCTTGGCATGTGCGGCTTGAAGGATATCCCTAACCTCACTCCACTAGTGCGACTGGAGGAGTTGGAGCTGTCAGGGAACCAGCTGGGGATAGTCAGGCCTGGATCCTTCCAGGGCCTGGTGTCACTTCGCAAGCTGTGGCTTATGCACTCCAGAGTGTCAGTCATTGAACGCAATGCCTTTGATGACCTCAAAAACTTGGAGGAGCTCAACCTCTCCCACAATTCCCTCCATTCCCTGCCCCATGACCTCTTCACCCCTTTGCACCAGTTGGAGAGGGTACATCTCAACCACAACCCTTGGGTGTGCAACTGCGATGTTCTGTGGCTCAGCTGGTGGCTGAAAGAGACTGTTCCCAGCAACACCACCTGTTGTGCTCGATGCCATGCACCCCCAGGTATAAAAGGCAAATACATTGGGGAACTAGACCAGAGCCACTTCACCTGCTATGCCCCAGTGATTGTCGAGCCACCCACTGATCTTAATGTCACAGAGGGCATGGCTGCTGAGCTGAAATGTCGTACAGGAACCTCGATGACCTCTGTGAATTGGTTCACTCCAAATGGCACCCTGATGACCCACGGATCGTACCGAGTGAGGATCTCAGTGCTTCATGACGGAACACTGAACTTCACCAACGTGACCGTGCAAGACACGGGGCAGTACACTTGCATGGTGACCAACTCCGCCGGAAACACCACTGCAACCGCTGTGCTCAACGTGTCTGCTTCAGACCCCAGCAACGCCTACAGCTATTTCACCACTGTCACCGTGGAAACAGTAGATACAGTGAGAGATCGAGAGGAGAACTCGGCAAGACAGGATGTTAATATGACCTTCATAGAATTTCCTAATCCTACGGGCCGAAGAGGGGTGTTAGAGGGCCGACCAGGAATCACTATACCGCCTTCTCTCTCCTCTCTTTCCTCACTGTCCCCACGAGCCAACAAAGGTCCTGATAATACTGTGACTGTGTCAATAATGGATGTAACTAATATTCCAGGCTTGGATGATGTAATGAAAACAACTAAGATCATCATTGGTTGTTTCGTCGCAATTACCTTTATGGCAGCTGTAATGTTGGTGGTCTTCTACAAACTCCGGAAGCAGCACCAGCTACACAAGCACCATGGCCCCGCAAGAGCCATAGAGATTGTCAATGTAGAAGATGAGATCGGAGCTGGGGCCGGGAGCGGCATCTCAGGGGGTTCAACGATGAATTCTGGCAGCGGAGAAGGAACCCTAAGGATACACCATCATCCTGAAATAGTCAACCTCCCCAACATTGGCCGTAGTGATACTCTCAACCATTACTACAAGACCCATCATTTCAACAACAACGTGATGGGTCTCAGCATTGGCTCCGACGGGATGGGACAAGGAATGATGATCAATAGCAAGAACCAGCAAATGCACGATATCCCCATCTCCTGTACCTCAGTCCCAATCTCTACCGCTAATATGCTCAGCTCATCAGGAAATGGCAACAACATGAACCCTTGTTCTATGTCTCCACCGCTGCCGATGTCTCTCCCCATGCCTACCATGGGCTTACATGGATCGATCAAGGGTTTCATGGGCCAACACCAGAATCCCCAAATGGAGCCTCTCCTCTTCAAGGGGAACTCAAAGGAAAATGTCCAAGAGACTCAGATCTAAAAACAAAAGCGAGAGTTTAGAGAGAGAGTGAGCAAGACTGGGAGACAGAGAGGGGATTGATGTTGGGTTTATTGCGCGGGATGATTAGACACTAGAGTGCATTGACATTACACCAGGAGAAAGGATAGACTGACACGGCAATACACCAACACATAGACTTACCCGTGACAGTCTACTGAGCCAAGGATTACCACAATGGGCCACTTGTGTTTGTGGTAACGATCATGGCCATGGAGATCAAGGAATGGACATTGCTACAATGTAAATCTGTGCCAAAGCAAATGTTTTTTGCAGTTTCTACAAGCTGTGTTCTCATATAGGGAAAACTAGCCTTTCAGAGAAATAACTCCCAAAACCATTGATGGCCAGCAGAGATGAAAGACATTCACAGCCCTTGCCACACTGAAGATCGGAGATATTACAGAACAAAATCCAAGAGACATTTTTCTTCCACATTTAACACAAACCACACTCTCTCTCAAGTGACTCAACAGACTCCCTCAAGGTGACAATTATGTAGGCATAAATAGATGGACAAAAAGGTACAGTGCAGTACAAACTACTGTGAAAAATCCACAAATTATATAAATATATTTTCATTTAAATATGTATCATTGCAGACTCCGATGCAGAGATATTTTGGGGTGGATGTATAAGCTGGTATAGTTTGTTTCTTTGTGGATAATCAGGGGCGGTGATAGCGAAGGTTGGTTATGATACATGTGTTAAGTTTGGCTACTTCTCAGAAACATAAGGGCTCAATTGCAACACTCATTGTGAATCTTTGAATTGGCTTTGTGACATAAAGTCAATTTAGGTTGTAGAACAGTAATTGCAGATCTCTGTTTGACAAACTTTTTCTGTTGCTTCAGTAATAATCATTACAAACTTTTGTGTTCTGAGAGTGTATTATGTATTTTGTAAAAGCCAGCTACTTGGTATTTGAATTGAACATTCTGATACTGAAATGCCAGCATCAAATAATGGTTAAAATAATGTTCCATAAAACACACAGAAAGGTATTTGCGAAGATCTGTTGGGTAAAATAAAGTGTTGACAATGTGTTATTTGAACCAGATCAGTAGCCAGATATTTGCTTTTAGACAGGAATTTGATATGACCTCCTTGCTCATGGTTACCATAATCATGCCATAAAATGCTGTCATAAGATTAGGATGATGATTAGACATCTATCTGCAGCAGCATTCAAGAAGGGATTAAACATCCATCTTATGATGATTGGAATGAATGGAAATGTACAGTATATTAATAATAATAATGTCTGGTTGTATGACAATTGTAAGATCCACATTTTTACAGTGTAACTTTCATATGTTAAATGCCATTTACGCTTCTTGCGTTTCAACTATGTATTTCTTTATTTTTGTTAGTTTGATATAATGTGTACAGTTGTCTAGCCATGTATCATTACGTGTGAAATAAATCAATCATATATTGGGTCGTGGCGAGTCAATATGGCAACCACACGATGAGGAGTGAGACATTATGCAGGCCTATGTGCTAAACCTGGATTGAATGTATGGTTTGTGGTTTAGCCATGAGTCATCCTGGTAATAATAGGTGCCATCTGCACTATTAACACGTTCAGACAGGCTTTTAGTCACTCGCCTATAGACATTACTGGTTTTTCAAAATGAGTGTCTTTAACAGAATTATATGATGACTTATTCTTAATGTAGGCTCTTTTGTCTGAAATTAGATCTCGGTATTTATTCTCCCATGGTGAGTCTTTCATGTTAGTTTGTAAATTGAAAGAACATTTAAGGAAAGAAGGCCATTAAATAGATCATTTTTGATATTTACTCAGCAGGAATCTAAAATGTTTGTTGCAATTGAGCACAAACTGGACAAGTAATTCCAGATTAATGTACCTGAGATAGTATTATGAGCAAAATCATATCAACAAGGTTTTCGACTGTAATCCAGCTCTGTGTGTGATCGTGCTGTTTTTTTTCTGTTGCACCCCTCCCTCAGACCTGCATATATTTATATATATAAATATAAACGGCGAGCTGTTTTATGTGAGTTATGATGGTATTTCTTATCAGCATTGAGCCCACACTTATTGGAGTAAATGGAACACTGAGGAACCATAATAATAGTGATAATAATAGTGATGATAATGTGACGGTATCAGAGAAAACACTCCCAGATTGCACAGAGGTTAATCCATGAAAGGAACATCTTCTGCATCAATGCACATCACGTTCACCCTGTTTATTGCCAAGCATTCAAGCCATCCTTAAAAAAAAAGTATAGTTATACCTACAATTATATAATGCAAACTTGTCTAAATTGCAGCCATGTATATTCTACGTTTTTTATTTGTGCTCGCGAATCTCATTTAAAAGCATAGTAAAAGTCACTGTGTTGCAACCCACAGACAGATCTTGTGGGCAGGGTTCAACTGTAGCCCCACTGAGACACAAATGGAATATAAATGAAGGCTAAAGACACAACATACGGGCCGCTCCCTTGATGTGCTACATTTGGTGGCTCTGCTGTCAGATTTCAAAGAGCATACCAGATACCTCCTTGTGTGCTTTGTGTGCGAGAGTGCTTTCCTGCAAGTTATACGGTAGAATTTTTTTTCTTACCTGACGCTTCTGTATCAGTGTTTTATTAAGATGGTGACTCACATTATGAGCACAGAAATGTTCCTTTCGTACCTCTGGACATTCGCAACCTGCACAATTATCATCATTATTATTAACATTTGGAGGAAATGCAGAATGGCTTTGTTTCATCTTAGTATAGTGGCTGCCATTGTACATACCGATGCGATTTAAAAGCAGGCTCATTCTACAGCAGGAATGTTAACACATGTTTGAGACACAAGCTTCAGACTGGATTCTGAATATGTGCATATTGGGCAACTGTACCTCACTGTATTTTGTAGGCCTGTATAGCGGTGATTTGATTCAGTTTGGCTACAGATGGCGTATTGGCATATGTGTATCCTCGGCTCCATTCTTTGCTTACAATGGATGCTTCAGGCCTGATGACATTTCTTGATTTGTTTGAAGCAAAGCTCCTTATTGAAAAGGATTATCATATCTGAGACACCAAATTGCAGGACAAGAAAATGGACTGACCTTTTGGTCCTTTAAAGGTAAGCTGTTCTGTTTGATAAACAATGTTAAAAAAAATGAATGAAAAATAACCTGGGTCTGTTTTAAAAGCTTTTTTAAAAGAGAGAAAGAACTATGTTAAGCTCTAGAAAAAAAAATTCGATTTCTTTAATACAGAATAACGAGAAAACGTATGTCATTTTGTGTTTGTTTGTTTTTTCCTCTTTCATTTTCCGAATTGTTGGTTGTATCTCCAGTATGTGGTATTATCAATTTGGGTATTGTCATTAAATGTAATTTTTTTCACGCATTCATCCAGGTGCAACTTGTGGCAGAAGAGTGTATTTCTTCTTTCAACATGTACTTCTCTTGCTCTTCAATGACTGTCATACAATGACTGAGAGGTATTTTGTTTCACCCTTTGCTACTTCTGTGAATTCAAATCTAGGCCCGCTGTAAGAAGCTATTCTGCTGTTAGAAACATGTGCCACCTTCATTCTTTGATGTGATTTGAAATTATAACGCACCAGAACTAACTAAATGAGATATGAGTTAAAAAGTTTAACAAAATGATGTTTCAAATAAGTTATTGCGTGACATTTTATAAAACTAAATTGAAAAAAAGGTCCTTCAAATGACTCTGTTTACACTGTATTTATTAGTTCACTTTTTTCATTTTCATATTGATTAATCAAAACAACACGGTTGGACACAATGGCCTCGTGCCCATTTTATGTGCACAATTATATTGTAACAGCTGGTAAATGGTTTTATAATTTTCCATGCAAAGGTTATTGGATTAGAGCAAATGCAGCTAAGTGCTAGCAGCTAACAAACGATTGAAATGCACAGATAAATGAATACATACAATTATGATAACCTGATCCGTAAATATCTGTTGTCGTAAAAAAAGAAAAGACACACATTTTAAAAATTGTATTATATTGCGGAAGGCTCGTATTTGATCTTGCTGAATATCTTATTAATTGACTAATTGATTATGAGGGCTGGCTGTAGAAGTACAGCCATTCAACACAACACTATTACATCCTGTAATCACTGCAGCATGGGAACTGCCTTAATAAATCATGCGGTCCATCATGTTACATTAGTGTAATTGTACATAAACCCGCACTGCCAATTTCAATTATTAGCATATGCTGGGAGTTTGCAAATCTGACAAATAAGTAAACACAAACAAATTAGATAATTTAAGTGAATAGTGAAACATTTCTCAAACAAGGCGAGTGTAAAAGCAATTCTCTGAATTTGGGTTATGTTGCTCACATCTCAATATGAAGTGCACTTCCTATTCTTTTATGAAGGCTATGAATGTGCAGAGCTTCATTAACACATCATTATCACTAGTTCTTATCTTGAAAGGGTCGACTAAATTAAGCTTTGCCTCGCTGTGTTCTGTATTCTGTTCTGCAGTTTGTCTGCTTGTTCCAGATTTTATATTTTTAAATTTATTGTGGACCCCGAGGTTAGGGGGAACAGTATAGACTATCACAGATGTCCACTGCGCAGTACTAGTCCAACCCGAGTTATGAAACATCACCCTCAGGGCATTCATGTAACAACAAATGCATCAGCCACGAAGCATGACAGCAAATTTGAATGATATGTTTAGATAGAATGTTGGGCCTTACGGCAGAGATTGTATTTGCAGTGTCTTAGGGGGCACTAAGTAAAGTCATTTTCTTGAATGTAATTGTACTTGGCTTGCACACTGGTCTCCAGAGAGCTCAGTCCCCATGAGACTTCATTTTTTTTACATGCCTTTATGCTGAAATAGCAATAGAGAATACAGCTGCACTATATAACGGTTACATTGTAGTATTTTTCTCAAGACTGTAACACAAAGCAGAGGATTGATATGAAACCAAATGCTCTGTAACACCTTGGGGGGACTCATTTTAGAGCCGATTATTAATATCTGTCTTTTGCAGCTTTTTTGCTGTTTCTCAGCTTGTGGTCATAGTGAGCAAACATATACTCTTTTTTACTGCATGTTTGCACGAGGTAATATGAAGAGGGGGGTGTGAAGTGAGCAAAGAGTGTGTCTGCAGCAGAAAGAATACATTAATATGCATTGAAGATGAAAGAGAAATGCTGAAATGCAAATAGGTTTAGAGCATTATGTGATAGGGATGAATGTTATGTGATGGAGAAGGGTAGTTTTCAATTGAAAAAATAAATAAATGGAAAAATTCCCCTGCAGCATAAAGCAAACCTATTCACACGAGGTGCATTTATCTACACCAACTCCCTGCTGTAATTCCTTGTGTATTAAAAAGAACAGAGGAAACCCGGATTTCTGTTTGTAAAATGCAACAATGCATCTGCCAATCCCTTTGCTCGCTTATGGTGCAGTCATTTTCTAGAAATCCACTTTGCCAGCACTATCCTCTCCTTTTCCCTATGCTGTCTTTTTCCTTCAAATTCAATAACCTCCCAGCTGTGTGTTTCTCCAGGGATTCCCCAGCTCCCCTGGCCCACAGACAGACTGCAGAGTCTGTAGGGAACCTGACACAACATAAACTCCACTGTGAAGCAGAGGTGTCAGAGTCTGTGGGCTGCATCTCTGCTGATCGAGAAGCCATGGAAATGTGACAGCCTTTTATTTCTTCACACTCAAAAGGCTGCAGCAAAAAAACACATGTGTCTAAAACGAGCGTAGTGTGTTAAATTCAACCGCGTGGGCTACAGTCATATAAAAAACAAAAATGATGTGGCCTATTTAGGCATTTTTTATATAAGGATGGACTACACATAAGTATTAGCTTAGCTTAGTCTGAGAAGTATTATGGAAAGTGTGAGAAAAAGACGACCCAGTTGGACCTACTTTGTGTAGATGGATAAAAGGGAAATGAGAATCCTTTTGATTTAAAGTATGCTCTTTGTTTAAAGATTCAGTCTTTGACTGTTATTACACGAAACTATGTTGGTGAATTATTAGCTTTCTTCTGATGTTCTCGGAGGGCTTTCTCATACTGTACTGAACATGTTTTGCTTTTGTTTCAGTCTATTTTTAGATTCCTTCTCTTCTCCCAGTTTCATTCAGAGGCATGCAGCAGATCCTTGGGGATATTGTTTTCTTGCTCACCCAAAGATCTCAATTAATAATCCTGAGAGAGAGAGGACTCACAAACGGAAAGCTTTATCGGTGTTGGCGTGTGTTTACTTTGCAAGCACTCAGGAGCCCTTGTAACCTCAGACAGTTCTTCACCTCTTCTGAGGATAAAACACTCAACCTGACCAACAAGACATGTCACCCGGAAAAAAATCTATGTTTGCTTCTCTTCCCACTAAACGCTGCTGAAGTGGACGTGGGATGGAGCTGCATTTGTATAGGCATAGACAGAATTGTCTTATGTCTACAGTGGCACCATACTCAATCGTTTGTATTTACTGTATGTCTATGTTAATAATACACAGGGAAATACACGTCTCCCCTTAACTTACACATGTTAAAAATGCAGCACATTTTGGTAATGTTGGTCTGAATTTTTACACACTAATTAACAAAAATATCTAGTGATGTGGAAACACTGTACAATTAACTACTTTCTAATGCGCCCTAATCTAATTACAAATTACAAGAGAGGACAAAAAAACAAAGCATTTAGAGCATGAATATCTCACGGAAAATATTGCTTGTTTCACTGTAGGCCCAAAGTACAAGATGATATTTAAAGGAATTACTTTCCCATGAATATTTTGTCTCCAGCATACATTATAAACAGTAACTTTGGGTGTAATTACTAGACGAAGGTATTGTATGCAGCAAATTGTTCCCCAGTGCATGCACTCCCACACACAAACACACTTTTCAGTCACTGAGCTGATGTTCTTATTAGATTATTACACTTACTTGAGTATTGATTTACCATAACTGCAGATAGGGTAATGTTTATTCCGTGGTTGGTTAATGTTGTGTGTGTGGTAATGGGGTTTTACTTTTTATTGCACTCTGAATTATATAGTGACTTTTACTTACCCTGTTGATGCTTCAGTAATATTCATATTGTCAGCTCGGGCACTAATTGTTAAATGAATTGTCATTTGGGAAGTTATTTGCTTTCTTGCTGAGAGTTAGATGTGATCATTGAACACATTTATGGAAATGAAGCTACAGCCAGCAGCAGATGAGCTTAGCTAAAGACTGACATTTAATTCACCAGCACCACCTCATCAAAAATATGTATCTCATTTGTGTCAGCTTTACAAAGACAAAGTGTAATGTCACATTGTCTCAACCTCACGGTGATGACAAGACAACCAGACTACCCATTGTGTAACAGGTTAAAAACACAGTTACATAAATTCATTAAAAATAAACAAAATGCTGGAGTGCAGCAGGTGAGAACAGAAATATGTTGCTGTTTTTTTGGGAGGAATCCGAAATGAGTGATTGTGCAATAGGCTATTTTTAACATTGAAATCAGCTAATGCACTGATTGCGGAAAGGTGCTTGCCAGCCCGGCATTGAGTGCATCCAGTGAAAGAGATTTTTCCTCGTCTAGATGTGTGATTCAAGAAAGCAGAATGAGCATAAAAGCAGAGAGTATTTTAAAGTGTAGCCTGTGGGTTTTTCGAGGGTCAGGTCTGCGGATTTTACTTGGTGATAAATGTGGGTAACAATTGTTGGTTTGCAAAACTGGTGCCTTGAAGGACTCAGTTACGACACAAAACTCCCCTTTTAAAAAAACAACAACTCACTGCTGTTTTTACATTTGAGTTTTGGTGCATTACGGAGGTTAGTTGTTGAGCTTTAGAAGTGTTGGTATGTGATCATTACATTACATTACAGTACAGTACATGTCACTTTTTAGACGCTTTTATCCAAAGCGACTGACATACTCAATACTGTGGGCAATCCCCACAGGAGCAATTTGGGGTGAAGTGTCTTGTCCAGGGACACAACGACATGCTGACTGCAGTGGGACTCAAACTTGCTATCCCCTGATTCGAAGTTCAGCGCATTAACCTACTGCGCCACATGCCTCCTCATTGTTTACTTCAGAACAGAGTCACTATTTCTAACTGTTTCCAGGTTTAATGCTAAGCTAAGCTAACCGGCTGCTGGTCTACACATTTACTGACAGACAAGAGATTCGATTAATTCTTCTCACGAAACAACCAAAATCTGCTAAATGCTTTTTAAAGACTAGATGAGTGCTGAATTCACAAGTTGATGCTTATAAAAAAGCAAAAGGTGGATTTATTTTTTGCTGTCACTTCAACTCTTTATACCTTACAGCCAGGAAAGGCTTCACAATGCACTTATTACAGTATATGTGACAACATTTCTAAAAACTGCCCTGTCACTGTCTGTGAACATTGTTTCGGCTTTGCTCTACGTGACCAGTGCATTAAGTAATTAAAGGACATTGATGAAGACAAAGGAAAGTCATGGACATTCCTGGCAATGACATATGGAAGTAGAAACTACTCATCCTCTTATTTCTCATATCCCCTTCCTCCCATCTTGCTTATATTCTCCTTTTGTCCTAAAGAAGGACATTTCTGTCTCATGGGGGATAACAGTATTGACGTCAAGAGATGAGTTATTGATTGGCGGAGGAGAGGACAGCGAGACAGTTGACCTGCAGCAGATAACACTTCAAGTACCGGGGAGCTTATGCATTCATATGTGTACATGTGGCTTCATGTATGAAGGAATAATAATTTCAGTCTGGGTGTGATATGTATCTAGTGAGTTTTGTACAACATGTCAAACCAGACAAACACGTTTAGCGAGGAGAGAGGAGGATGTGGGTGTTAGATTCCTCTGGAGGCCTCTTTGCTACTCGCTACATATCTTAACATGTTGGGAAATTGATGCAACACTTCTTTGTACAAACGCTCTGTGTTATATACGTGAAGATAATGAGATTGCGATCTGTCCTGATTGAACGGGATGATGACATCGATATGAAATAGCTCTTCCCATGGCTTCGGTTCGTATTCCACATAGATACATCTCCTTGTCTGGTGGGTCATTTGACCTGCATGGGTTAGCGCTGATTGAATCATTGGAAGATAAGCTCACAGCTCAACACCAGTCGGTTTCCCCTTCAGTCCCAAACCATGCACGAGAAATTAAATGCAAGCTCTGCAGTGTTGGTCAATGTCACAGAGAAAATCAAAAAGAGCCAAACGGCTAATCGGACATGGGTCTTGTGTATCATTTTTGTGGGAGATGTCAATGACAAAATACAGAGCAGAAAGATTCCCACTGGCAATTATGCAAATGTTGATGTGACATGCGAGTCTGCGCCCAGCGTGATGCGACCAGAGGGGAATTCACCAACACTTGCTCTGTCGTCGCCACTGCTACAGTTAGCATTAGCATCGTTCACACATCCCCTCATCTCAGGCCTCTCTTCCACACCCCTCCCCCCTCTCCCTTCTTACCCCCATCACCCCACCACCACCACCACGTCTCCATCTCCTCCACCTCCTCCTCCCTGCGTTCTCTCTTTCCTGTTCTCGCTGCGGTGTTGCCATAGCAACGGAGAAATGTGGGAATACCTCCGTCCTTCAGAGCGCGGGAGAGAGAGAGATAGAACGAGAGAGGGTGAGGATGGGAGACAGACAGAGAGTAAAGGGGTAGACAGAAGAAGAAGAAGAGACAAGAGGCGAGGAGACGAGGGAAGGGAAGGAAGTGTGGAAAGGACTGTTAATTAAAAGACGGAGAGCGAGCGGCTGTGACTCACTGCCTGAATGGACACCATTGCCTGTCACTTAGCCCCCTGACTCCAAGCGTTTGTCCCCCTCCTCCACCGCTCGCTCACTCCCCTAAAAGCTACCCTCCCATTGATATTCAGTCTCTGTGATGAAGAAGACGCCACTGTTATCTGACTAGGGGGGTGGGGGGGGGTGGGTTTTGACTGAGATGGCACCGTGTCGCACAGCCATGGCGTAGCTTCACGCTGGGCCCTACGCACGCCATTTGTTTGACGATTCCATGTGTGCTGGATGTCTCCATTTGTAGTGAAGCTGCAGTTTCCATGACAACGCCCGGACTGAAATAGCACCCCCAGTTTCCTCCCTCTCCTCCGCGCACAATACACTCATAACTGTTCATTCCTTATCCTGGGCCTCTTTCTACCAGGGCCGAGATGTCCCATACTGCTCAGCTCCATTCATCATATGGATTGAAGCACATGAAACCCCCCCCCCCAACAGTCCCCATCATCGCTTTCACACACACACAGGCACACACATATGCGCGCACACACACGCATCACTTCTCCTCCCACCTCTTATCTCTCATTTTCAGTCTCTCGGTCGCCCTGCAACAGATTCTGTCAACATGCATACACCTCTGTGTTGCCATGACAACGGTCTTGAAAATCACTGCAATTATTTCAACAAAGACAAAAACACTACAGCCACTTGGGGTAGAGGGAGGGAGAAAAAGGACAGTGTGTGTATGTGTGTGTGTGTGTGTGTGTGTGTGTGTGTGTGTGTGTGTGTGTGTGTGTGTGTGTGTTTGTGTCATAGAGAAAGATTCAGAGTTGTGAGTCTGTGCTTGCGTGTTTAGTGACCCTTCGATGAACTGGTGTGTATCAAGAGTAGCTCAATGTGCATACAGTGTGATGTTGTGTGTGTGTGTGTGTGTGTGTGTGTGTGTGTGTGTGTGTGTGTGTGTGTGTGTGTGTGTGTGTGTGTGTGTGTGTGTGTGTGTGTGTGTGTGTGTGTGTGCGTGCGTGCGTGCGTGATTAAAATAGCCCAATTGCTTTTACAATAAATAAACATTGAATGTGTTTAATTGAATAGGAAAGGGGTTTAACGTTAGTGGCAGGTTGTGCGTGAGAGAGAATAAATAAGACAGCCCAATATTTTAAAAAAAAGTTATTCTTTTCCCCCGCATATTTAGCATATTTCGCAACTTTCCGTCATATTTCCTAACTTCCCGCCAATTTCTACCGCATAAAATCACATAAAAACCCCGCATGTTTAATCGCATAATCAAGGATTTTTGCTCACGTTTTTCTGGAGGGTCTAAAATATGTTCATAAGAGACTGTAGGAGCTAATGATAAATAAAGATTACCTCCCACAGAACTGTTGGCAGACCAAGAGGGAATGGTGGCACGTCTCTGATAAAACAAGATGTACCCAGTCTGCTTGCAAACATCATCTTCAGATATGGGCTGAACGTCGCTGTCGTCAAAGCAGTACCACTGTCCATCTATGGAGTTCTTACAGTGAGCTGAAAGACACAAAAAACATTTTGATAAGCTTTTAGGAAAATAAAATCAGTTTAAAGAGGAGACACCTATTTTAACCCTAGCTCGAAATACTCTCAACAGCCTGTTGAAGTCTAACTTTTCAATGTTTTTTGGAAAGAAATGATATATAAATCAGACCATGAGTTTTTTTTTGAGAGCACAAATTCCCTAACTCTCCAAATTGACCAATGCATGAAAAAACCACAGGTTATTGGTGGTTATTGTTGCTTGGTTACCTGTGTAGTGTCCTCCCTGCATGGTCCCATGATGGTTACACACTGCGTACAGGTCGTACAGGTAGTCCTCCGGGTCACGGCCCATCCCATAAGGCCGTCTCCACGGTGACCAGTGGGAGGGGAGACTCCAGCTGCTCTGACTCCTCTTCACCATGTGAGGCGCCATGTCCATGCCCGTGAGCGGGAACTTCACCATGTTCTGCATCTTCATCCGCCGATCCCCATCCTGAACACGTGACACATTCGTGGAATTTAATCTGACAGCAAGATGTTCTATACGTTCCTAAACAGTAATATAAACCTGAGGGACCTGAGCATTTATACATGTCTACATGTGTACCTGTCTGAAGCGTTTGAGGTGTAGGATGAGGATGTCGGGCAGCGTCCACAGACTGAGCTTGATGCTGCCCTGCTGGAGCTGCTTACAGTGCGGACAGCGCCACGCATCATCAGGAGCCAGCTGAGATCAACGTGAGGGAAAAGAGTTACTAGAAAGTATTCAAACGTATTAAAAAACTGTTTTCTGTTCTTTACATTTCATTTGTACCTGTTTCTATGTTTAGTTTGTTATAATAAGGGTATGAAATGATTGCATTACGTGTACTTTTGATGAAACACTTTTTGACATGTTGAGTACATTCTCATACTTATTGTGCAAAGTAAACAATTTACAACCCTCTTGGTTTAGCTGGAAAATCCACCGTGACTTTTTAGAGTTACATGATCTTACAGAAAATAATGTATTGGTTTTAAATTAAAAAAATACCCAACAGGGAACATATTACTGCATGATGAGTTATTTATGTTTTTATACTTTTAAGTACTTCTGCTGAAATATATACTTTTACTTTGGTAAGGTTTTGGATGCAGGGTTTTCACTGCATCTCCCGTACTGTAGTTTTACTAGATGGATGGAAATATAATCCCTTAACACATTCCTTACTCAACAGCATGACACTTCCTTAATCCTAATGCTTCAGTGACATTCTCAGCAGTACATTAAACAGCGTCTGGGCCTACCTGCTCCTCTTTGGTGTAGAGTTGAAAGCACTGGGCCAGTGAGCAGGTCTGCGGCTGCAGGTGCTGCTCCTTTGACTGACGCACACTCTCAGCGTCTGGGATGTATTCATCCTCAGTTCTTTTGAACAGGCTGCGGGGGCACACGTCACAGAGGGGTCACTCAGACACTTCAAAAGACATTTACATCATATATTTGTGCTCTGAAAGAAGACGTCACAAATCTGCCCTGAGCGTACCAAAGCGTGTTCGATTGAGGCTTCAGATGTCACTTACTAGTCTTTCGTCTCCTTGTCCCATTCCACGACAATTTTGACATGAGGGGGCCCTCCAGGACCGCAGGACTTAAATGCCCTGTTAGGAATAAAATGAAGATAATAACTTATTGAATTTGCTGATGATACTGATATGAGTAGTAAGAGTAACGTCTGTACTGAATTTAAGAAAGAAAGAGGGTCTATTTTCCTTTTTTTGTGTTAATATTCGTTTGGCAGCAGAGAAGCAAATGTCATTCTTTTCTCATTTTCAAAATCCATTCTACAGAGGTTGTCACATTGTCAGAGCAAAATCTATAAACTAGGACTATTTTAGATCTCAGGAGAATATTTAAACATCAATACCACTGAAGAGTCTGCCTACATACTGTGGAGCACTTCAATCAACTATGAGTGGATTGGACTTACTGCAGGGTTTATATAATGACCATTTAAGTACAAACACTCCCCCCTGGTGGCAATAAGTGACATTACCTCTCAACTGAGGGGTGGCAGAGCGGCTGCTCCTCCTGAGGCAAGAGGTATGTGATCCCCACCACTCCCACCACACGCAGAGTGAAGGGCCCGACCTGCAGAGCAGTGGAGAACAGACATTAAAGACACAAACGTACACTTTTTTCCAACAGGTTGTCAGGAGTCTGTCCCCCCCCCACACACACACACACACACACACACACACACACACACACACACACACACACACACACACACACACACAGACACGTAAACGTCATGGCAAGGAAAAATTACTTGCTTAGATGCTGTTCAAACAGGAGAAAAATACATGTGTGTATGTTCGCGT
>NW_011369523.1:281408-312249 GCF_000735185.1 Notothenia coriiceps
GGGGGTAGGACCAGAAACGTTTTTTAAGCTTTTTCTTGCCCCTGTTGAACATGACGGAGGCTATTTATTTATTTCAATTTTTTGTACCTTGAACGTTTTTTTTGTATCTCTTGGTTATAATTATTATTATTAAAAAAAATGTACAAACAGGACCAACAAACTCTCTCAAGACTCACAGAAAACACTCTTTGACCATCCAGTTTCCTTAAAGTAGCGCTTGTGATCTCTAATCCTTATTTGTATACATACATGGCCTTTAAAATGGAGGTTTGTATTAAGACAGCACCTGTTGGGTAGGGATTTTGGTCTCTTGAGCCACAGCTTGTCTCAGCCTGGACACGGTGCCGGAAAGAGGCACCGCCACCCCCACTCTCATGCAGTGGGAGCACTTTCCCTGGTACACCACTGTCACATAGAGAGGCCTGCAACACAGAAAAACAAAAATGTATCTCTTTGCATAAACACAGCTGCAGTGATGTTTCAAAGATAGACTCCTTCTTCTAATTTTAACTTCCTCCTGTCAGATCTTACATTCTTTTTCGTCCCGGGTTCAAACTAGGTCTTGTCCCGTTGCATTTTTAGGATGCAGGGACTTTTAGTTTCGTCTGATAGGTATTGTCTGGTAAACCAGATGCAGAGTCAGCTTACCGTGTGTGAGGTACCGGGATTGGCAGTGAGATGCAGAGGAAAGGATCAAAGGTGTTGCTCTGTTTCTGGCAGTGAGGGCAGGTCAGCGAGGACCTACACAGAGACATGATGAGGATTAACAAATGCATCTAAAGCAGTGGTTCTCAACTGGTCAGGCCTCGGGACCCACTTTTTTGTTTGTCAATACATCGCGACCCAAAGTTTGAACCACTCAAATCTATTCAACAAAAAATCGTGCTGTAATATATACGCTTTTCAGCATATATTATTAATTAAAGTGAAGTACAGTGCATATATCCCTTATATCCCTTCACAGAACTAAAGACTGCTTTTACATAAGGTTTAATGAGATGATGGAATCAAAGCTGAACTGTATAACATAAAAAGTCACACGTGCTGAAAAACCCTCAAGGGGGTCTGGGGGGATTGTCCACCAGGAGATTTTTAGAAATGCTAACATAAACTACGCATTCTGGTACACTCTGAGAAGAAAATAAATAAATCTATTACTACCCGACATGTTAATAATATTTTATGCCATTGTTTCTTTTTCACTTTGTTCTGACAGCTGGAGCTTGTCTGTGTGAATTACTTTAAATTGTGGGTAGGGGTAGATAGCTCAATCTTGATTCTGAACTGTCAGAGTATCATTTTAAAGGAATAGTTCAATGTTTTGGGAGGTACACTTATACACTTGGCTCCTTCCAAAGATTACTTGATCACTGTGAAACTATAAGCTTCAAGTATTAACATCTATTCTGTTTTATCATAACAAAAATGAATGTGTAAAACCAATATATTGGAGTGTACCAGGGGTTATGGGCTAAACTATATCCTGCCTGGCAAACTCAGGGTAACAACAAGACTCTGCAAAGTCCGGCATAGAACCTTACTAAAACCAAAGTGTTTCTTTTTGAAAATACAATTGCTTTAAGTGCTGTGTGCAATTTTTGGAGAAGGCCTTTGGACATGGTCAAAAGCTCTGGAAAAAGCTAGTTGATGAACCTGAAGTTTAGTATCAAAGAGTTGTGTGTTATGTGTCTGTCATCCTTTTCCCAACAGTTGTCCTTTTACACATTTGAGATTCATCAATTCATTTAATATTAAGTACATCTGTATTGACAGTCTCTGTAAACCAAATATAAACCATCATATGAAAGTCTCACCTGTATTGTGCCTGAAACAACTCCTGTACAAAAGAGCCAGGTGCTGGTAGTGGAGATCCTTCAGGGGCATTTTCCTCTTCTACTGGAGGCTAGAGAACACAGAATGACCATATAATGTATGTAATATAAGAAGAAAAATGCCGAATTAGGACTGTAATTGAGTAAATGTACTTAGTAACTTTCAATAACTGTTGTAAGTTGCCGTTTACCTTCGTGGGGGGTACGATTTCAGGGTGGATGATATGGTTGAGGTCTTCGTGGACTCGATCCAGCAGCCAGAGGAGGAACTCCTGGGCGTCGTGCTGGGAGTTACCCTTGAACTGCAGGGCGCTCTTAGACACCACATTCTGCAGCGGGACAAACAAATCATGGTTACATACGGCTCCTAAAACAGAAGTGGTTTTGTTGACATCATAAAATATTCAACGCTTCTGACCAGGATGATGATCAGCACAAACAGAAAGGTCAGCAGAGGGTGGTGGGGAGACGCAGGCAGGCGCGGAGAAGCTTTTAAAAACCATGAGGCGAGCTGAAAATCGACAGGGTAACCTCACTGACAATTAGCTACAGGAGATGACAACAGTGTGTTCTCTATGTAAACACCCAGGCTGGCAGCTATAAGGTCACCTCTACCGCCAATCACATGACACGCAAGGTCAAAGATACGAGGGGACTGAGCACCATGTGCCTCTCACAGCCTTTCCCCTGGGTCTTTCTTCCTCATTCTGAAGGCTTTACCAATGCAGACTCAGCATTTTGTACAAGATGTGGAGCAAATAATGAACTAGCCTTCCTTCTGTGGCTTGGCAACAGAGGGTTGTCTTCAAGTAAAGGCCTGTAACTGGAAGCTGTGGATACTACTCTATTGAAAAGACAATACACTATTTAGAGATGTATGCAGTGAGTGAGATGCGGACTGAATATCAATGACACATTGTTTTTAATATTTGTATAATGCTGTATAAAAATGTAAAGTGTAAAAACATGTGTCTGATGCTTTGTTAGAAGTTACAAATCATGATATGCAATAGTACAAACAAATAGGGAATGATGAAACTGACTACTCTTTACAGATATCAATCATTGAGTTTACCCAAAACAATGGAGGTATTTTCTAGATGAATTGGTGTGAATTGTAAAAATATGTTGATTTCTGTTTCTCAAAAACCACGATGATGTCTTGTCCAAAACCAAAGATGTTCACTTTCATTTCAAATAAAACGGATGAAAGCAGCAAATCATCATAAGCAAGGAGTGGTATCAATCTACCTAATATGGAACTATTCCTTCAAGAAAAGAAACAGCAAATCATCATCATTGAGAGGCTGAAAACAGCATGAGAGATTACTTTAACAATTAATAAATGATCAAAGTTGGAAGTTATTTTTCTGAATATTAAAGGTGGGGTAGGTAAGTTTGAGAAACCGGCTCGAGATACACTTTTTGTTATATTTCATGGAATGCTCTTAACATCCTGATAGCAATGAATACATGAAGTGCTTTGACAATAAATACATTAAAAAATGTCATCTGTGGAAGCCGTAGCGCTGTAAAAAGCACGACCAATCATCTGAGCCGGTCCGGCTAAAATAACTGGATGGCCTACCTGCCTGTCAGCCTTCCATCTGTGCACAAACTTATCTCTTGCCCTCATTGGTCATGTGCGCGTTCGCATGTGTTGGAGGAGGGGCTCTGTAAGGAAGTGGCAGATTTGTTCTAATTCTAGTGCACTCGAGCTGGTTTCTCCAAAGTTACCTACCCCACCTTTAACTTCAGGTGTTAGTAAATTAAATGCCTAAAAAAATATATATCACCACTGATTTCAGCTAGCTTGTTGTTTACAGACTACATCTATCACTGTCAAATACAACTTGTAAATGTCTCTCTTGTTCATCACAGTATTAGGTGTAGATCATAGCTCTAAGACAACTTAGACGATGTACAAAAACATAATCCTGAAACAGATTGCTTCTGGGAGAACATGGACTCTGACACACAGCGATAATTCCCCTGTGTTATTGTACGGATGTCTTCCTAATGATTTTTAAGTGCTCTCAGTTTAGGCTCACATTGTGGTCTGAAGGAAAGAGGCACAAAACCGTCACATGTGCATTCTGAGCTCTAAAGTGCACTAAACAAAAGAAAAGCATGTTGGCTAAAGTTCAGTTTCTTCAGCATGAACATATAAGGAATGATCCAGTTAGAAACGTTAGGATGTCACAAGCCAAAAGTAATCACCATGAGCAGTCAAACAATAAAAAAAGATGAATCACCATTAGCTTTATGATGTCCTGACAGTATTCTTAGTTTCCACAAATTAGATACTAAATGTGACATATTGTTTATATAAAGCTCCTGATAGTCTGGGGACGGACTCTATTTTTCGACTGAGTTCAAAAACATTCAAGGCCTCTCAGACGGGAGAGTATAATCTATATCCAATCAGACAGTTTGTACTTTGGCTGGCAACCAAGGTAGAAAAAAGTGGACAGAAATAGTAACTCATTTCAATGTAGCTTCCCTTTGTTGAGTATTTTTGAACTTTTGAAAGAAGAGAATAAGACCAAAATGCTTCACTGTTGCGTAAGAACAAACCTTTGTGACTATGACAAGCAAAGTTTTAAGTGC
The DNA here is from genome assembly GCF_000735185.1 of Notothenia coriiceps. Lineage (NCBI taxonomy): Eukaryota > Metazoa > Chordata > Actinopteri > Perciformes > Nototheniidae > Notothenia > Notothenia coriiceps. The sequence continues at coordinate 285,851 of NW_011369523.1, forward strand.
GAGAAGCGATGAAAAAGCAGGCGAGGCCACAACAGAAGCTGATAAATGTGGGACAGACAATAAAGCAAATCCAAAAACAGATGAGACTCAGATCTAGGGCTCAGACGAGCGGCTAGAAGTGACACAGAAAAACAGACTTCACCTGTTCAATAGGATTTGAATCCTATAAAAAGGCTTATTGTTAGCCCACATGTTACATAATCCGTAATCAGGTGATTGTGATGACCAGAGAAAACTACTTTTTTTATATAAAATATGAAATAAGATAACAAAGAACAGACTTGACTAGAGGTTTGTTAAGCAGTCACTCAAGGCCAGTGCTTATTCTCATCATCCTTTCTGCAAACATTCTAAAAAAAATAGAATATTTCATTATATAAGATAGACTGATATTCAGATGTTCTATACTAAGCAGTGGGACTAAAGCATCTGCATTTAGAGTTATTCATGTCAGTACAGAACATATGTTTTCTACTTATTGTTTTTTTTAAATGTAGGCTTGCGTAACATAGTGTTTTCTTACTGTTCACATATGTTATATATAATGATTAAAGCTAGTATATAGTGAACTGCTATCCAATAAGGACCTGAAATGACTAACATTGAAGCTGGGGCTACTGACAGCAAATGAAAACAACAACAAAGCTATTAACTTGAGAAGACCATCATCACCTGACATCTCAGTGTGTTTCAGTCCCTCAGTGAGAATTCAAATAGATCAGGGGCAGTGAAGGCACAGGGAAACTTTATTCTAGTCAGGATTTGACATTTATATAGTTTGCCTAATCCTGCGTGTTACTTTACACTCTTTTACTAAATAATTGTATGTTGCACTGTTGTAACTGTTGTGCATATATGAAAATAACACCTTTGAGTCTTTGAATCTTGAGTCCATATGCACTAAAACCATAACTAAGGACATTTACTGAAGTACTGTGGCCTACTTAAGGAAATGTACCATTTGGACATACTTTCTACTGGCATTTCCATGGTATGCTACTCTTTACTTCTACTTTATTACATCTCAGAAGCAAATATCGACTCGTTACTTAATTTATTGAATACTCATTACTTGTTACTTTAAACATATAAAATATTTAACATATTGACATGATGCAGTACAATACTACTAATGAACCCAGAGTCTCTTGACAAATTCAAATACTTGTGAATTTGTAAGTGATAAGGCAGAATACAATATATCTAATAATATACTACTGTGAAAATAGCTATTCTGTATCACAACACTGTTGCTATTGAGATGATAATACTTTTGTAAACACTGAGTATCTGAATTCAGTGCTTTTACTTGCAATGGACTTGTAATTGAGTATTTTCAGATTGTAGTATTTCTACTTGTACTGTAAGGATCCGAGTACTTCTTCCACTACTGCTTAACATCTACCCCTATATCTCCATATGAGAACATTGTGTCCTTTAGGTAGTTGTTGTGTGATTCCTTTATAACCCATTTCCTCCCCAAAACCCTCCTCAGACACACAGTGAGCCCCCCTGCATGATGCACAGCCTACCTTGAAGTCCCTGCTGTGCTGAGGTGTGTACTCAAAGGTCCAGAGAGCCCGCACCAGGCCGGACAGCTGCTCCGTCACCTCCCCTGCGTCCTGCTGCTGCTGCTGCTGGCTGCCCTTCTTCTGTACCACCAGCACCCCGTTAGACTTGGCCTTCTCGCTGCTGCTGCTGGTGGACTCCCCGCCTTTGAACTGCTCCAGAGCCAGGTACTCTGCGAACAGCTCCGTGTTGCTCAGGCACTGCAGGATAGCGTTCATGAAGCAGGTGTTCCCGTGGTTCTTGAGCCCTGCTACACCTGGCACCTTGTCCCCGAAGGGAAACCCCCCGCAGTCGCTGTCGTCGGACGGCAGAGACCCCCCGGTGGTGGTAAGGATCGAGCCGGCGTCGTCCTTCTCATCCTCGGCGGCCTGCTCGTCGGTGCTGAAATGAGACAAAGTGGACAGAGTCCGGAGAACTCTGTTCATAAAGCTCCCCACGGAGCGGACCGAGCTTCTCCGGAAGAGTTTTTTACTGAAGGATTTCTTCTCCTTGTTACTGACAACTTTCGACATTCTGGTGGCTTTTTTTCCCGCTTTTAAATTCCAGAAAATCCCCCCTTTTTACTCAGAGAGTCTCCTCAGCCCCCTCCATGCAGTGTTTCACTTTATCTTGTTTTTTTACGCAAGGCCCGAGCATATTTCACAGAAACACAAGAGGCCTGGCAGTTTGTGGGGATCATAAGCTATCACATGGAGACAGTGCTGGAGTGAAATCAGCCCACTTGCAACACTGCGTCGGATTGCATAAACAGCCTCCATGGAGAGCCGCTGTAAGGGAGCTTTACGCGAATGATCTGGGTCGTCCCGCACCAGCCAGCAGCCATCATCATCCCCCTCGCTCGGTCCGGTGACATAACATCACCTGTGTCATTGTTCACACGCGAAAACAAGGCGCTGTGGGGCGAGTATCAGTCAGACATAAACATCAAATTAGGCTGAGCGGAATTCCTCATAATTTATTAAAGAAACCGCAGCTCCACCCTGTTAAAAGACATGTCTTCATCATCACATCCACGACGGTGTTGAAAACGGATCCTTCTGGTGGTGTTTACCCCGTGGATGTGTTCCCTAAATCGCCTTCACAGTGCCCCTGCCAAAGTGCCGAGGAACAGCCGGAGCGGAGCGCCACAGCCCGCCGCTCCCTTGCGTCTCGCCGCCGTGGAGCATCTCTTCGCCCGCCAGATGTGAAAGGTGACCGGTCCTCCTCATCCGTAAGTGGTTTTCCCCCTCCGTGTCTCACTCTCCGTCCATGCGCTTTAATTCCTCCCCCGGATGGGATTCATGGCGAGGCCGCTTCTCCCGTCTCCATCATCATCTGCAGGCAGCGAGGATACTGCAGGCAGGGCGGTGACGGCTGACGTCAGGGCCAAACACGGTCCATGTTGGAGGAGCAGGTACACGGCATGTGATGCTGATGATGCTCCGATCTGGACCAAGTGCACTCTGATGCGAGCCAGTTGTAATGGTCATACATTATCACACCATTTACAGGGAATATAAAATGGTGTGTTATACATTATGGAAATAGTAACTATATTTCTACAGCTCGAGGCTAAAACACAAACGATGGTTAGTGTCACAGGAGTCCTGTCCCTTTAAGAGTTCTACAATGAGTTTGATGTTATTGTTGTACACATTGTCAGGTATTATAAATAGCTATTGATCCAAAAAACGTGTCTTAACATTAATATTCATTTTATTACATCTACAAATAACTAATTCATTGTTTTTATTAAAATGGTGATAAATACCCGTCACTATTAACTAAACTAAATTTGACAGTCTAAAAATCTAAAGATATCCAATCTTCACAGACACCAAAAAGCAGCGACATTAGGAAAGCTGAAACAAGGAAATGTGGCATTCTTGCTTGAAAAAGATACATCATTAAATAAATCAGCTATCAAACTTATCTCAATAAACTACCAGTTTTCAGCAATAATTTAAATAATTTTGTAGTTTAAAATGGTCCCAAAAAATAATAATCACCCAATCAGTCAGTATTTTTAGCACTACTTCAGATGTCCTATTTTAAGCATTTCCCAAAAACATGAAAAGCCCATTTTGTCACTGTTATCAGTCAAGAGTCTTACCTGTTTGTTAAGTATCTTTCTGCATATGTTCCCCGACAGTTCACTTTCACAGACAGACGTTTCACGACTTGAAGGTGAAAATACATTTAACATCTTTAAAGAACAAAGAAGGCGTCATGCGGAACTTGTGAGGAATAAATAACAGACAGTTTAAGCAATTGAGGATACCCAAAATATGGATTTAGCAGATAAGGCCATACATTATAAACTGGATTTATTACATTACAAATCCAGCCCAGTCCCTATTTCATCTAGCGGAAGAACACTGATTGAAAACACAATAGGCTCTATTTAGTGTCAATGTTTTATGTACAAATTATTATGATACTGCATGGAAAAATATGGAGAAAAAAGCTCACCTTCACCTTAACTTTGGAAGTAAACTGCAGAGTTTACAGAAAACAATACAGCTCATATCAGAGACATTACCTTAATTTAATATAATAGATCAATTATATTGGTCTTACAAATGATCAACAACAAATATATCAGTCACATAGATTTCAAATGCTGTCAAACATCCCCTGATGTATATAATGTTAGCTCGTTAGATGCAACTTAAAATAATGCAGAAATTAAATATGTTGAGTCAAGAGACTTGACTTGAAAGCAGTATCACCGTTGGTCATTCAAAGTCACAACAAAAATCAGTATAAAAAAGTCTGAACCACCCTAATGTCATTCTTTAAACATTCTCATAAATGCCATTCCTATTTCTCTTATCTTAAAATGCTGCGGCTCTACATTTGAGATAACAAGTAAACCAACCATTGATATCACATTCTTCTTCACTTATCCAACGTCCCGAGTGCTGCTCTCAGAGCCACTTTTACCTACAGTCCTTTATTCTCTTCCTGCTGTTAGTAGTCGATGTGCCGGACAGCAGCGATGGTGGAGGCCAGCCGGCGGGGCAGCAGTTTGGCGGTCTGTCTGAAGTCTTCTGGTTTGGCCCTCAGCAAGGTGACGATGTGCTGCAGGCCGCGGGACGGCTGCAGGCCCAGAGCGTCCATCACGTTGCTCAGATAGTCTGTGGAGCGGGGAACACCAGTCATCAATATATGACATGTTTTCCTGTGACCCTTAGAGTGGTGCAGGAATTATGTATTTGTATAGACCGGACCTGAAGCTAGCATTGCACTGGCTCTCACAAATAAAAAGCCAATGGGATTTTTCATTGGATTTTGGCAGAAAATACACTTAAACACACTTTAATGATCAGCAGGATAATCTCCACAAATAAAAAAATTAAAATGTGGGTGAAATTCAATCAACTCAAGTTAAAAGCTACAGTAAGGCTATAAAAACAGTACACCCAGGTAGCATAACTCACATCAACCCAACATAGCTAAAGGTGGACATGTGTTCAGTGTGATGAAGTTTAGTAGTCACATATATCACCTGTTTAAACCACACTTCTGATATTTATAATTATGTGTATGTACTGGCGTATTTTATGTCTTAAAACAATAAAATATCTTACACCTGTTTGAAGCACAGACCTTATTTCTGCACGAGACAAGAGAAGCAGATGTGCTAAAATGCTAACTCTTTTCCGTAACAAGACTTGCTAACTATATGCGTCTGTCCCTCGTTCTGGTTAGTGTACCGATATCTGTGGCCAGCTGTTTAGTGGAATGGGGGCCCAGCTGGGGGATGAGCAGGATGGAGTCACAGTAGGTCTGCATGGTTGCCCGGGCGATGGAGCCCAGCCAGTAATCTGCAGTGTTGTCCAGCTCGGGAAGATCGTCGCCTGAGACAGAAAACAGATGAGGCTTTAAAAAGGTGTACAGAGTGTAAACAGAAGTGGTATGAGGTAGATACTGTTTTAGGCAGATGGGGAGTTTAAATTAGGTTGGAAGGGAGGTATAGATACTGAAGATACAGGATAGATGTCAACATTATGTGAAATAGAAAAGGTAAAAACATTATCATGGCAGATTGGTGTGTTATTTAGTACTTAGTTTGTTTTTGACATCATCTTGTTCTCAAAGAGGATTGACTTTAACTTATGAAGGAAAAGGAAAAAACTGGACTTGCTACTGAGGAGTCAAAGTTACATTTCTCAGTTTGCTCTCTTTAAAAAAAATCTATATATATTTTATAATTTGACAATTAATTCATTGTGTTAAGTGACTCTTACTCACTTTCAATATTGAGGACAACAGAAAAAAAAGGATTAAAATAAACAAGAAGCCGTTTTAAGCTCAAGGTAAATACCGGAAAGAAAGAAGGCTGCAGTAATTGGAGGAAAGGGAGCAGGGAGAAAAATAAATATCATGTGGAGTGTTAGATTGAAAAGAGGATGAGGGTTGTTGTACAGACACCTTGCTCTGGAGGGAAAGGGAGCTTCCCAGCATGCAACGCCATCTCTAGTGCCGGGTCCTCCTGAGTCACAAATGGCTCCAAGTGGAGAGGCAGAGACATCAGGTACTGACCAATCTGGAGGGAAAGGCAGACATATAGTTTGATACAACATCATCATTTGAAATCAGTTGTATTACACGTTACAAGGCAGGTCCTGCTTTATATTTATTGATCAGCACTGCACATTTAATTCAATTTCATGTTGTATGTTAAACCGAGCTGGACTAACGTTTGTAATGTACTCCTGCGGGGACAGGCTGAAAGTCGGCAGGTCCTCTGTGTAGCTCTCTCCAAACCCAGATTCCTCTTGTCTCTGAACACCAACACCGGGGGAGGAATCAAACAGTGTGAGGTTGGATTCAAATAGACATAGCACGCCCCAACACTCAAACAGTCCTAAAGCTCTCTGCAATGCACTCAAATCAGTATTTCAAATCTAATCATGTAGTAACTTGACACTTAATCACCTCCATCTTGGAGACGAGGCAGAGCTGGTGTTTGATTTGCAGGAAGACGGAGTCGAAGGCCAGCTGGTTGGCCTGCTGGTTGAGTCTGATCAGAGCTGCTCTGGGCTCGACTAACAGGCTGGAGTTACCTGTGCCCTTCTCCTGCAACACAAGGGGAAGAATGTGTGATAAAAAGCTTTTATAAATCACTAGATAAAAATGCCACAGCTAATTTTGAATAATTAAAACAACATTCATCTGCTACTTAGTAATTATTTATCTATTTATCTAATATATCATTCCAATAACTTGCATATAGACTCTTATTGCACTATTTAATTTTTTTAAATGTTTTTCTGTTTATCTGTGTTATTGTATTGCACTGTTGGAGAAGCCTGTGACCTAAGAATGTAATCGGCATAACTACAAGGTAGCTATGTTCGTATGACTAAATAAAGAACCTTGAACCTTTGTCAGCTCTTTTCATAGGAAATCGTCAACATTAGCCATGCACCACATGACACACTCCATACCTTTAGGGAGAAGAGAACTTCCATCAGGCTGTTGTATTCAGCCATGTTTCCCCTCTGAAGGTAGTTGTACTCCTGCCAGGGGTTCTTGGTGGTGCTCCTCCTGTCAGTGGAGCTGGCCTCCTGGAGGCCTGCCAGGCTGCGTGGGCTGTACGAGTCTGACAAATATTTACCTGCCGAGCCCAGGATCCTGTGGGAAGCATCGATTGTATTAAGATAATTAATGTAATTAGAAAAATCTGACATTGTGCCTTACATGACTCACATACAGAGAGGAATGCTCTAGGGTGAAACAACCACAACACATTATGACATTCAAGCACTCTTACCTGTTTGATAGCTGCTGCTCAAAGGCTCCACATTGTCTTAGCAGTTCTCCACAAGTGGCAATAATCCTGCAAAACACAACGTATACCGTTCATCCATTAATACACAACTGGAGGCAGCATGTTAAGCAAGGAAGGCAAGACTGTTCCTCTCTTCAGCAGAGTGTCTCAGACATACAATTATTATGGATTTTAATAGCCACCCTCAAGGTCTTTCCATCGATGTGAGGGGTCTTTCAAGTTAACTTATGGCGCTTTTCCACTGCAGGACCTAGCACGGCTTAGTACGGTATGGTTAGGCCTTGGTAGGCCAAGCTCACTTTATGCTGCGTTTCCATTACAGTTTAGTACTGGGGTAGTAACTATAGTAACGCAGTGTAGGCGGGGCAATCGGCTGTTCAGCAGGCTTAAAAGGTTTTTCGCCTCCCGTCTTGTCAAAGCATTCATTCATGGTTTCTACTAACCGGTATCAGTATGTTGTTACTTCGGCATCATTTTGAAACGTGTATTACAATTAAATCACGGTAGAATATTTTCATTTTTTTGTAGTTGTAGCCCCCTTGCCAGCGATTCTCTCTGACCATTCAGCAGTCGAGAGTGTTGACGTCACTAGTTTAGCATGTTCAGCCCGGTTGTTGGCCCGGTAAGAACCTCGATTTTGGAGGGCCAGAAAAAAGGTGAAAAAGTAGCCCTGAGCCGGAACTACCCCTAGTGGAAAAGCAAAAAAAAAAGCCGTCCGGGTGTGGCACGGCACGCTTAAACCGTGCTACGTGCTGCAGTGGAAAAGCGCCATTAGTAATACAAAAACCTGTTTCCTAATCGTCTCAAATGTAAAAGAGGAAATTACCTGACGGAGTTCTGAAAAGCTGTCCAGTCCTCCTGGAAAACAGAGGAACTCGGCGTTTCCTCCAGTTTACACTTCTTCCTGATCGACTGCAGGGTTGTGGAGAAGTCCGACATATACCTAGATCAAGCACAATGTTAGAAAAATCAACTAAAATAAGCTCCACATCTGCAACTTATAAGGCAAATTATTTTTAGTAGATGGGTTATAAGTGTGGGATATTTACTTGGTGAAGAGAGCTTTGAGGGCTTTGAGGAGGCCGCACACAGCCAGTCCGTCTGTCAGTTTGACGCAGCGGTCCACAGCAGCGCCGGCCAGGCCAAACAACTTCCCTACAGAGTGGCTCAACTCTTCCACACAATCAATAACCTCCCCATGCTCCTAAAGAGAGGAGAGAACATGGAGAGTGAAACAAGAAGTGGCCCAAACAGAGAAATACATTGAAATATGAAGTAAATCAGATTAAAAAAAACAGTTGTAAAAAGGTTTTATTTAATGTATTATTTGAAGTGTGTGTGGTGTCTAACCAGAGGTACAGCACTGATCTGGATGAGCAGGTGGGCTTCCTCCAGGTCTCCGTACTGTAGCTGATAAGGCTTGTAGGGGTCATACAGCGAGCACACCAGCTCAGTCACCTTCAGCAGATTATTCTCACCTGGGGAGGAAACACAGACAGAACATAAGGACACAACTCCATCTACATCTGAACTATCGACAGTCATGTCTGTTCTAATGTACAGACCCAGGTGTGGCAGCATGGCGGCCTCCAGGCTGTGTCCGAAGGTAGAGGTGGTGTGATGGAGCTCCAGCAGCGTGTCGAGGCGCTGCTCCTGGGCCGACCGCTCCAGAGCCGAGCTCAGGCACACGGGGATGGAGGGCACCATGGCCCCCAGAGTCTGGATCAGCAGCACCGTCACCACCTCGTACGGGTTCTTAAAAACCTGAGGAGTTACAGGTATAACGTGAACAGAATTAAAAGAGCATTCTGAGGGACAGTGTTTATAGAGGTTCAAGGCTTTTATTGTTATTTGTAGATGATAGATACAGTGTAGTTATGTCAATGAAAATATTAGGTCACAGGCTCCTCCAGTGCAACACAATAAAATAGATACGAAATAGAAATAGTGCAAGAAGAGTCTATGTACAAGTAATTGGAATATGATATATTAGATAAATAATTTGTAAGTTGCAAACAGATGAATGTTATGGATGTTCTTTCAAAAGTTAAGGAAAAAAAAGAAAAAGTTTAGACTGCAACAGTTGCCGTTATCACGCTATATAAATATTTAATTTGATGTTTCACTTATTCTTACCGATCACTATCCAGCCCTGTCAAATAGTGAGTCAGGGTAGAAAATAAAAAAGGCATTTTCGGAGGATTTTTGCTGTGTTTGAAATTTGAATAGATTTTCCTACACAACAATACATGTTTTTGTCGCTTACTTTACTGTGTTTTAGGGCAAATATCTCAAATATGTGAGCAATTTTGTCCTTTTCCCTTGATTATCTTGACACTGTAGGAAGTCAACCAATGCTTCTGGTACTGCAGGGTGACTGACCTGGCTGCTCCACTGTAGTTGAGAGTGCCACGAGGAGAGCAAGGTGTCGTAGAATTCAGACAGCTGCTGATTCAGACTGAGCTCGCTCTGAGAGAGATCCTGCCACATGCTCACCAGCTGACCCTGGAGAAGCCACAACAAACATGTCAACACAGGGGATACATCAGAGAATATGATTTTTCTGAAGATCATTCTTAAGGTTATGGAGAGGCCTGTAACACTGACCTTGTGACACTTGTAGTAGTAGGCAAGGAGCTGTGGCATCCTATCTATCTCTGTGAAGACTTTAACAAACAGCTTGGCTTGGTCTGCAGAAAGAAAACACAGAATTAAACTTAAATGAACTACAGAAACTGAACGATGGAATACATCTTAGAAATACTGGTTTCACTGGGTCTTACCTAGAGACATGGAGTTAAAGGTTGCTACTATCTGAGGGCTGGCCAGAGCTTCCAGTCTGTTCTTCAGAGCCTCCAGGTGGACACACTTCTCAGAGTAGTCCGGAGTATCCACCAACATGGCCAGACTGTTCTGCATGCTGGTCAGCTTGGAGGAAATGACTGCCATGTCCTGGAAAAGGAAGAGAACATAATTGAATGAACGTACACAAAACAATACCTTAATATTCTATTATAAAAGACACAAATTATACCGTCAGTAAAATTATCTTTAATTCCTCTTGACCGAAATCAAATCAGTTCAAATCAAGGGCCTGGAAAATTGCTTGATTATGTTAGAGGTCAATTTACAAATGCATGGGCTTCCTGTCCACTACAATGAATTGTAACTATTCTTCAAAAACAAAACCACTTCTAAAAAGCAACAAGCCTTTCATTAAAAATGTTTTTATACATTTCACATACTTTTTTTGTATTTTTTTCACATTTATATTCTTATTTGCTTCTATTCTATATTTATGTTTCTAGTTTTGCTTTAAGGACATTTCCTTTTATGTTAAAACCTAAATTGCAAAGATTCTAATTTAAATCGATGTTTAACAGACGTTCATTGTAAAATAATATCCCATTCCAAAACAGTAATTGGTTGTGAGTCTGGTTGAGCAGCAATGTCTCATGATCACAGAGCAGCAAGCCAGACAAAAATATAACCAGAAGTCCTGTGGCGTTGTCTTTCATGTGTACCTGTGTTTTGAAGGTCTCCTCGATGTCTGCACTCAGTGTGCTCCATTTGTCGGCCTCCTGCAGAGCTTCAGCTGCCAGCTGCATGCGGCCCTTCACTTGATCGATCTCCACCAGGACCTGAGGAGTAGGAATCACACAATGTGAAAGTCATCTGTAAGAAATATCCTCATGCACCCTCAACATACTGCAACTGTCAAGCTTTGAGCAGCAGTTTTGTTTCAATAACATGTCACCAGGTAAAGATTTGTATTATTATTATTTTACATGCATATGCAGTAATGACAGTGATGTAAACACACACACCTGCATAGACTGCACAGTGTCTTGCTCAAACTTCCTGATGTCCTCTTTGACCAGAACCATTTGCTCCTTGAGGAAAGAGGCCTCCTGTTTCAGAGCCTCCACGTCCCGCAGCACTCTGGGCATGTTCTGGAGCGCCTGGTTACTGCTCTCTGCACGCAGACAAACAGCAGAGGATCAGTTAGTAAATACATACAAGAAAACTAAAACTGGGAATTGGGTTTCTACAACAACATCAAATGATTGTTAAGGAAGGAAAACAACTCACTATTTCAGTGACTCTGGCCTATCATGTAGATTGCATGGAGCAAAGTCCCAATAAATGAATCCGAGCCGAAAATGCAATACCGACATAGAATAGCATTACAAATAAGTAATTATACAACTGTTTTCAAGAGGTGTTTTTTCATCTTTACAGTCATGTTGGAAGCGTGTTGTGATGTAATGCACCATAATTGATGTTGTTTATCATTTTTAAAGTCTACCCTGAGTGACACAAATAAGGATCAACTTTCAATACATTCAATAACTAAGGAGTAATGCAATTCAGTAGATTTATAGACTTCTTGCACTATTTTTTATTTGTATTTCGACATTTTATTATATATGTTGCATAGTTGGAGGAACTCGGTTCATAAGATTTTCATTGCCATTTCTACCCTGTAGTTTATGTGCATATGTCAATAAAACCTTTGAATCTTGAATCTAGTAATGGACGTAGTAAATCTGTTTTATTTAGACAGCATAAGATTAGGCTAGCTGTACTCCTGAAACCGGAAACGGAGTGATTAACCTCCCACTTGGTGCATCTAAAACAAGACAACCTACAAACTGTGAACGTGGCGTTAAAGCAAAACGTCATAACACTTTACTTTAAGCTCTTACCCTCAATGGCATTGTTGACTTCCTGGATGAAGAGCTGCAGTTTCATCACCAGAGTGGCTGCGTGTGTGTCTGCCTTCCCCGGAGCGTCCTTCTGCACCACCTTGAAGGCTCCGTTCACCCAGTCTTTCACATCAAATTCATCATCCAGGAACTTAGAGAAATCCATGTTCCCTCTTCACTTTCTCCCCAATGCAAGAAGCTGGTGTGCACTCAAACTCTTGTGGTGCAGTGCAGTCTGTGTCATCGACCCATTGCTAACGCTAGCTAGTTTTTCCCAAACAATGGCTTCGACACAAATATAAAATAAATAGCCCAGGAAAATGAAATTATCATTACAACTAAGTATAGCTCCAGCAAGGCGACGGCTTCCTCCAGAGTTGTTTTTGAATGTCTACGGCTCTAAAAAGAGAAAAGTAAAGACATGTTTCTGTGTGTTTGATGCTGGCAGAGCTAATGCTACAGACGCTTGACAACAACTTCCTCTTTGTGCTTTCTGTTTACCTTCCCCAGAAACCAGCGCCGGAGCGGTTTCATCAACTTTTTCAAAATAAATATATATTTTTTGTAAATTTCTATAGAGAAAGACAACAGTTCGTCTACCAACAATTTTAATATTTTTAAACGAGTATAAATCACATTTTGTGTAGAAAAAAAGGAAGTGTCCCACATAAGTATGTCCGTGCAGAAACGTCATTTTTCTAATGGGCTTTTTGTTAGTGTTGTGATCTTGTGATGCCCCAAGCAAATCACATATATGTTAAAGAAAATTATAGCAGTATACGTTTTACACTACTTGTGTAATTATGTGCTGATTTAATAACTTTATAAACTGTATAGCATGAATGTATTCACTTTGCTTACCTCTTGAGGCAACAATCATACAAACCAGTCATGATACACAGCTAGTGGAGCTATAAATGACTGCTTTAACTGTATCTTTAGGACTATGACCCATTTACTAGAGCTGCAACAATAAAAACGGTAATCCTCAATGTGCCATAAAAGTTTGTGCATCAATAAACTATAACACTGCATCAAATATAGTTCTATTGCCTTATAGTGCACATTGAAAATTATTCTTTGGGTGATCTTGGGTAGCTTAGTTTTTATAGATAGAGAAAAACTTTGAAAATTAAGGACGGATAGTATATTTATGTATTTGTAAAATGGCATTTGATGGCAAGAAGCTATTGGCACACATAGGTCACTAAAATTGTCAAGGAGCTATAGGAGATCTGCTTTTGCTGTAACCTGTGTTCCACGTGCTAGGCAAAACCAGGACTCTCATTCTAGGGTTATTTCATATCTGCTTCAGTGGACATTTATCTCTTCACACAATAAATGAAAAATATGCAAAACAGAAAAGCAGTTAAAGCCTTGAAAGTGGAGGTGGAAGGCAGTAACACAACTGAAACCACACCTCAACCAGCTTCTAGCAACTGTCCACGAGGATATTCATAAGAAAGGTATTCCGACTGCTCTTCAACACCTTTAAAAAGATGGGAATAATAAATAGTATTAAGGAAACGCTGTCCAAGGCTGTGTTCACTCCTTCAACTCTGTTATCCGGTCGAGGCGGACTTCACATGGCTCAGATCCTTCTGTCTCTTGTCACCTTTCTACTGTCTGCCTTCAGAGGAAAAGGTACTCACTCATACTGGAACTATGCTATGTTCACCTGGGCCTTCTGCCCCATCATGACCCTCATCATCACCATTATTGAGATGTTCAAGCTGGACGTCATACTCAATCTGTTCTGCATGGACTGGCCTGACTTCGCCACAGGCATGGCCATGTCCTCCACCCTCATGACCGTCTCTGTCGCCATCACATTTGTGAACTTCTACGCCTGCCTGACGTGCTTTTACAGCCTGATAATCTGTTTGTTCGCAATCTTGGCTGGCGTTGTGTACACACTTGAAGTGGTGAAAGACAAAATCTGTGACAAGAAGAAAGGGAGCTACCTGGCCGCTCTGCCTGGATTCTTCAAGGTTTTGGAGGCGTTTGTGAGCTGCATGATTTTTGTCTCACTGACCGGTTTCAGAGACAAGCCGGCGCTGATCATATGTGTTATCGCCTACATCATTCCTTTCCCCATCCTCCCTCTAATCATAGCCACCAACATCCTGAAGAAACTGAAGACGTGTTTGCCCTTTAACCTGGACAGATTTGTGTTTATATTCCTGGTGATTTCAGTTGTGCTTTATATTTTTGCTGCTATTGTGTGGCCTATTTTTATGTTCAGGAATAACCCTCGGCCCAGTGACTGCCCCCCCAGCTACTGTATCTGGGCCATACAGTTCATGGTTGCATTTTTTACCTACGTCAATCTTATTTTGTTTTCAATCGACCTCGTTTTCACCCTGCTTGGTATCTGTGGCTTTAAGCGCTCATAGTGGTGAGATTCCTAACCCCGATATGACCTATAACGACAAAAAGAATGTATGATGAATACAACATCTTCCCATAGCATTACATTGTGTATACACAATCATTTTCTAGCCTATGAAAGATTTCTAAGCTTTGTCAGCCCTTAAGGCAGTCTCATTTTTGGATGTCTGTTTTAATAATCCCCTTTTAGTTGTATGGCCCTGCCAATTATGTTTTGCAAATGTTGCATTAGGTCTGTTTGAAAGTGAAATTACACATGACTGAACATACCCGTGTTTCCTTGGATCTGGCAGCTACGAACCGATAAGAGTCAGAAAAACCAAAATGGGAATAAAGTTACGCTTTGATAAAAAAATGGTTTCCCTATTTCTGTGATCTGGTTTTGTCACTAGGACATATTTTTTGGGACGGAGATAAAACACTGATCTGCTTGTGTATACATTTTGTCTATGAAATATTGTTTTGCATACTTTTTTAGGTAATTGACGGATAAAAGTGATCCTATGCTTAGAAAGCCTTTAGTATTTCTTGTTGATTTCTTTATGAACATGGATTTGAAATGATGTCTATAAAACGAAGAAGCAAAGCTGTGTTAGACAATGCAGTCTCCCCTATATTTAATCATTTACATTTTTTTATTGTAACTTAATATAAGTAGACATTTGACAGTTGCCACAATGTTTAATTCCCTCACAGTTAACAATAGTTCTGGGCCAGTATATTTAAATCAGCAAGGGACAGTATATTCAAATTTCATAATACGGATGCGAGGAATCTGAGATAGTGAATGCAAATTTCATGGCAAACACTGAGAACTATGAAATGGAAATTAACTACGAACAATAATGTATTTACACACTATTGTTAAACCTTATTACAAGGGGGGGAAATGGCATATAGAAACAATGCTTCACAGTCCGAAAGACATCAGGGGTCCAGCTTTGACGACAGTGGGTGAGCACCTACAGGCCTCCTATGGCTCCTCGAACTCGGCGGTCTCCAGCAGACCCTGGAAACAGAAGTAGTGGGAGTTGCAGAAGACGGGAGGTTTGTTGGGAGACGAGCCCACCACTTCTGGTTTCAGCGACGCGAAGGGGCAAGCTCCACTTCCCTTCAAATGCATCTCCAACTCCAGCAGGATCTGCAGGGAGTAGGTCATCTCCGTCTCACTATGGCAGGGGGGGAAGTATCAGCAGGCGTTACACTTAAACACACCATGGATACATTTACATGGATAATGGAGCATCCACCAGGCATTAAGTATATTTGCATACTTTTCATGCAATTGTTTTGCAAATCTATTACAATGTGCACGTTTATAAACTGTTCTCTGTGAATTTAAATGGGGACCTGAATTGAACTCTGAAAACGTGCCAGAGAAAAAAATATGTACAATTAATTACAGAGAATTACTAACATATAACATAAATGAGATGTTAAAAAATAATATACAGTTCACCAAGTTATTTATTTCTATCAGATTACAGTCTCAATGTACTTGGGTTTGCATTTATTTATAGATGGTTAGGGTATCTAATGTTAAAATCTGTAACTGGAGTTAAATATGCAACTTTTTTTGGATTTAGGTGTCATAAATCAGCAGTATTGGGATCGATTGAGGTGATTAAGTTAAAAAGTAGAAAACACATGCGAAAAAAGGTAATAATGTTATATTGTTTGACTTGGTTTTGACTACTTATTTTAATGTATAACAATGCTTCCTTTTATGACCCTGATTTTGATGAATATTGTTTATGTCAAATCTCAACTGTGATCGTAATTAGTAAGGTACACTACATTTAACAGAAGCACTGTACTTTAGTAAATCTACTAAGGTGGCTGCTATGTAACACTCACTTGAGAGCAGTGAAAAGTGAAGGAATCTCATAATCCCTGAGGAGCAGAAGAGTCGGAAGCCAACCTTGTTCCAGCGCCTGACTGGCATCAAATCCTTGACACAAAAAGTGTAAAACATTTTAATATGAACAAGAACCTCCTCATATGGTTATTAGCTATACATGAAGTGGCTTTTGTATTATATATTTTTGTGTGATAGCATGTTTTTTTACCAGGATGAAATCCAACCACCAGGTCTGGCTTGGCTGCTTCCTCTTTCTCCACCAGCTCCTCCCAGAACTGGTGGTAGAGGCCCTTGTAGGCGCTGATGAAGACCCTCTGCCTGGGGCCGAACGCCCTGAGAGGAGGCCTCACGATGGGCCCGTCCACCACCTCTGGTCCCACCATGACTATCTCTATGCCCTGGTGTCCGGGGAACATGTTGTTCAGCTCGTCGTAGTCCGTCAGTCTGGCTCCCATGGTCTCGCTTTGGCCCGCTCCCACCAGGTGAATGGTGAGAGGTTTGGAAATGGGGTTAAGACCGAACAGCCTCATGCCCCAGGCGATGGTCAGCGGCCTGGAGAACAGCTCACTGCAGACCCTCCACAGAGAATCCTTCAGGACCTCATCGACAGGCGGAGGCCTGCCGGCGTTGGTCCACAAGTCTTTCATGTTTGCTCCTTTTAAGATGGGATCGAGGCGAGGTGTGAGATCCCCCTGCATCGCAAGCCAGTCGTCCCAGCCTTTAATCTCTGACTGGGGCTTTGACCATTTCTCTGTAGGGAACGGTAGGTCTCCTGATAGGAAAAAATAAGAAATATGTTTAGTAGTAAAAACAGGAGTTCATGAGATGTGGTTTTAATCCTTACTTTCAACTTCCTTTATTCCTTTCCTGGGAGAAGACTTGGCTTATCCAATTGTATTTTACCATTGTTTAAGAAAATGTATAAAAAAAGCGTAATTAGACAGTATGAAGTTGACTTTTGATTGTGTTCTGGTTTTATGTTTCAGTATTTGTAAGCAACTGTGACTGAAAGAATGTTAAACTTTTTTTTTAAGAAGGGGCAGGTAAAATAAGATGTTCTTCTCCCTGCTCCTTTCCACCATCCGCTATACAAATACAAATTAAAACAGTATAAGTGTACATGTTTTGTAAAGTGTACATGTTTTTGTTTTTAAAATAACTGCCATGAACAAATAAAATAAAAATAAAAATGTGTGTGGACTCTCTTCCATTGATGTTTTACCTTTGAATAAAAGCCATTCCACAACTCGGTCAATGGAAGCCAGACACAGCTGTGAGCAGAATTTCTTGTGTTTGGGCCAGTCATTCTTTTGACAGTCTTTACAGCAGTAGTAAACAAATAGACATCTGTGCAAAGATGGGGAAAAAGCACAAGATTAGAGATCACAAAATGACTCACTTTGATGGAGGGATATTTTTTGCTGCAAAGGTCTGACTGGTGATTACCTGGCACAGCGCTTCATGCTCGGTGGGTTTGAAAGTTGATTTGGCTTCTTCTCACAACAGGCACAGATTTTAAAAGACTCCTCCATCTTCTCAAACATCTCCTTTTGAGACTGGAAGGTCATGGCTTTTCCCTTGGTCTCCATACCAGCTCTGGAAAGACAAACCAAAGAGGTATTGAATACAACATAAGTATTGAAAAGTAACTCTTTCGTAATAACAGTTCATTTATAAGCACCACATGCTAATACCAATTGTAAAAGTAACAAAGATCGTCTATTTCTTTCTAATCTTAGACATTTGCTACAGTATGAGGAGAGGAGTGACTGCATGCAGGGATTCAAATGAGTTTAACTGTTGCAAAAAAGTTGCCTGAAGCTGGTGATAACTCGAACTAAGGCAAATATGTTAGCAGGGAGTTGAAGTATGAAACAGACTGTGGCTAGCGTCTTTCAAATGTCGAGGAGTTTAATTACCGAGCAACAGGCGGTACTGTTCATGTGCGCGTGACTTCTACAGTCAAGACTTTTATGGAGGACAATGTACATTTAGACATGTTGTCTCAAACAAGGGACATAAGCTCCAATAATATAGCTATAACTCACTTACCTCTTGGTTTCCGTCATTTTTAAACTAGTCTCCCTCACGCTCTTCTCACAGTTTCTTCTTCGAGTTTCGCTCCTCTGGTGTGATATATGAGTCTGTGGGGGGCTGCTGTTCCTCATATAACGTTAGCACCTGTGCTGACCCTTCTAGAAACCTCTGACAACCCCCAGACCCTTCCTGACTTCACAGGAGGAGCAACACAAATATATTGTTAATTTGACTAATTCAAACCAACCAGGATATAGTCAATGTTAACACTAAAACAACATGAGCACCACTGTTACAAAGTGTATTTTATGTTTTAGATATATGTGTTTAGTCTTTATTTTTTGTGTAATGGTTACCTACTGTGGGGAAGTTAGTTTGAGGTTGGGTATTCAGACGCAGAGGTGCATCATAATTGACCAGTGCAGTAATACAATGATAATCTGGAGGAGTTGTTGGTTTATCTGACTTTGAAGCTAATGAAAAGACATCAGACTTTCAATAACATATCTGCATATTTTTATAAAAATATTCATATAAAAAACGATCTATATAAATATGTGTGTGCGTGCGTGCGTGCGTGCGTGTGTGTACACAACCTTTTGCCCCTAGTAAAATATACTATACTCTTGTGCTTCCACTTTCATCCTTTAGAGGGCAGTGTCATACTTCAAAACATGTCCCTCTACTTGAAGCAAAACAAGAAACACATGCAGACAGTAGTAAAATGTGATGTTTAATTGTTTTACAATTTAGCAATATTGGTTGATTTCACTTAATCTAAAATACAACAGAGCAATTATGATTTCATGTTTACACATTTCTAAAGCAGGATTGTCATTCAAAGATGTCTCCAATGGGATTTATTATATCCTGCTAAAAGATTAAAGCAAAATCAATGTGGATGAACCAACAAGGACAGAGGGTACGGAAACAGCTTTATAAAACATTTACAGAAAATAGTTTTGCAGTCAAAGGGGTATTTTTAAAGCTGCTGCAGAGGCTAAGTCCTTTGATTCGAACATGCCTTGCAATATAGTGCAATCACTTATAACGTGGCTGCAATAGGTAAAGTATATAATATGACTGTCAGACAATAAGGTGATGTTTTATCTTGGGGTGATTTCAAAGTTTGTAGCTCATGCTGTTTTTTTTAACTCCATTGAATTGTATTGTGTAACTGATATTAACGCTGAATAAAACAGAAAAAAGCTCTAAAATAAATGCTGTTTGGCTTCTTTAGCTCTTTTTTTTATTGTAAAGCAACAGGGAAAAGGCACTGCTTATAGAGAGTCTCTGGACTCACCATTCAGAGTCGAGCAACAACTACAAAGAGAATCCAAATAAGAAAAATAAACACATTTTACTCCCTGTGAAAGTGTATAATTAAGGTAATCTTAGATCATGTGTTACATCAGCATGCATTTGATTTGAGTTCATGCAGCTATTGTGAAATTTGGGAATACATACCGACAGAAGAAATTACAGAAAACGTTCAAATGATGAAATAAATCATTTTGGTCTCATACACCCATGATCCTTTGTATCCAACTTTGATGCGACCTCGGGGCATGAGGAGAGAAAAAACCTCTGTACCCTGCTGTGGCCCTCAGGTGCCATACATAATGAGCTTTGAGAGATTTCTGTAATCTGTCTTATTAATTAATTATTTACGAGTGTTTAGTGCAGTGAAGGTGCATTATTTCCCCCACTTTCATGCTCTCTTTTCCATACACAGACAGCACCCATATTTGCCATTTGTCAGCACAGCTGAGCAACGTCTGTAAAAGGCAGCCGGTACCCCCAATGACCTCATAAAGTCCCCAAATCCTATTTTGAAAACAACATCTTACAGGATTTACAAGTTTTGGGATCCCCTTAATTGTCTATCCCAGACTCCTCTAAATCTTCTTGAGGCAGCAGTCCCTGGAAACGGATGTAGTGAGAGTTGCAGTGCACCGGGGTTTTGTTTGGGGTGGACTGAACCTGCTCTGGTTTCTGTGAGGCGAAGGGGTTGGGTCCACTGTCTTCGATGTGTACCTCCAACTCCAACAGGATCTGCAGCGAGCGCTCAAGCTCTTTGTCGCTGATGATACAAAGAGATAGCAAAGGAAATAAATTAATCAAGTAAGTTGTATTGTCCTCAAGAGGGACTTATTTTAAGAAAACAGTTTGAAAGAAATTAGAGCACCAACAGCAGAGAAGGAGAACAACATCAATATATTTGCTTTATCATCAAGTTACAGTCTACAGGGGCAGTTTGCTGAGAGTGCCTGCAGTAAAACAAATACATCTTCCCTTTGACTTGCCCTTTATATAAATAGGAATATGCCAGCAGAGGGAAGGAGTGTGAAGTGGGGAAGGAGAGCATTGAGAATGAGAACTGTGATGAGGTCGGGAAGTGAGGAGCAGAGAGACCACATGATGGTTCTTGAGAACAGATGGCATTTAATGTGAACATAACATTTTTACTGTTCCTCAAAGGGCAATGGATGTTATTAACCCCCACTATAACACAGGAAATGTGTATGTTTATGTTACAGTACTGTGACTAACCTGTACAGAGTGAAGCAGGTGGGGATGTCAAGATCTCTGAGCAGCAGCAGGGTGGGCAGCCAGCCTTCAATCAGACCCGGACTAGCGTGGAAACCTGTGTAAAAAACACACGTGTAAAAATAACATCACGTTAAAAATATATAAGACTTTTTAAATGTATTCAATGACTTTAGCTACTTTGCTAATTCAGGTTCTTAATATATAAATATAACATTATAAATCAACTAATTTATAAAATACATTATGATGTTTTATTCTAGGTTTTTAGCAGTATATAAAGTAGTTCAATTACAGTCACTTCACCGGACATATCAATTGGTCAATAAAGTATATGACTGTGTAAACGAGGCATTTTTCTTAAGTATATCTGTAAGTACTGTGAGTTGTAACAGAGTATTTTAACACTTACTACTTTTACTCAAGTAAAAAATCTGAGTACTTTTTCCACAACTGATAAGATCGTATCAATTGTTCAGGGCCTTTAATTTAGAATATGTCACTCTGCAACATATATAAGGCCGTTGAATGGCAATAACACTTAAAAACATCAAACAACGTATGATCTCACCTAGAAAGTCTTTGCACAGTGACAGGTCTCTCTCTCTCTATCTCTCTCTCTCTCTCTCTCTTGAATAAACGTCTTTCTGGACGTGTCGCTGACAGTCGGCCTCATCATCACTCAGTGTGACAAAGTTAATCATGCTCCAAACAAGCCGACCTTGTGTAACTTTCAGCGGGACCTCGGAAAGCATGTCCTAACTTAACCTGGCACAACCGCAGCTGAACATTTGGGACATTCTTGCACAGTGACAATCCAGTGCAGCATCCATGCCGGGTTAGGTTTCATAATCCCTCGGCATATTAACTGACAGATGTCACTCTCTCCCGGCTCTGGTTTGTATCAGTAGTAGGTTTTTTTTCCTGAGCAGCAGGGCTGTGACGCCCTTCAAACAGATGAATGAGGTGCAAGCCACCATGGCAGCAAATACTGTAAATCCATCCGGCTTTAGGGTGTCCTTGAGTGAGACAAAACCAGGCAGCAAACAGATATTTCCCAGCGCTGATAAATTAAGACTCACATTGTTCAGTTGAATGAAGTTTTCCTGGATGAAAATTCAATCCAGGAAAATATGCCTGTTATGAATTTATAAAGCTTCAGCTGTTCAGCACATTTCTGCTGTGTATACTGGTTGTATGTGTGTTAAGGGGCCGAGAGCAAAGCCACAGAGGCAGAGCATTGTAAGACCTGTGATACTGGCACACAGATGGTATCATGTTATCCTCCGACTGCCACATCTTTCCGTGGAACTCAAACTGCAGAAAGAGAGGATTTTGATTTGAATTATGCATGCCATGATACGAACATCCCCGAGGTTACACTCCTCATCATGGTAAAACATTTAACAGGGAGTAAGCGTTTAGGCTCTTAGGCCTTCGGGAGATAAGGGGACAAAGAGACAGAGCAGTCTGACTGTTAATGACTATAATAATTGCCTGGCCATATGGTGGATAAAGTTGCTCTTAATGACAATACTTTGTTTCCTTAAAAAAAAAACACTTTAGAAGTATGACAATGCAGTTTATTATGTGGATACAAACAGCCATCAGGAGATGTTTTTATCTTTGTATGGATGATATTACTTAGACACCTTCTATCTCCTTTGTGAGAGCTGACATCACCCTCCCTGGCTTTTTTCTCAATGTCTGTTTTTTCACCACTCTCTCCTTCTCATTCTCTTTGTGACTTCCACACACACACCTTCCTTTTCATTCCTTTAGTCACGCACGCTGCCTGCTCCCCTATCATTTAAACAGTGTCATAATGCAGTGCTCTGCCAGCGTCGCGCTATGAAACGCAGCCAGGCACTCAGGCGGTTTCCTCGCAGGATGACTGATTCCTGTATATTTAGCTCCAGTGGAGCCGGTGCTGATAACCGAGCTCGGGTTCTGGGTGCAGTTGGGTCGTGGATTTACTGCTGCTTCGCAGGTTAAAGGGTCAGAGAACAGTTTCAGAGCAACAGCTTAGGAGGTGTAGGGTTATAGTGACACATTAATGAGCTTTTGTGTGAGTGGACGCTGGATGTCTCTCATCTTTAGACTGTTATAAAGTGGTGAAAACCTACATGGACCGGTAATGGTGGGATTGTTGATTTCAGACACGACTTGGCCTTGCAGTGTTCATCAGAGTGAATCATAAGGGGTGGGTGGATCTTTCAAAAGGGCAGCTTACCCACATTATGCTGAGTCCAGCAATCAGAAGCCAAACCCTTTCCCGGCTGCTCCTATTAATCACACAAATCCCCAATAAAAGCCCAGTGCTAATGAATAGGCTAGATTTAGTGAGTTACGCATCCCCTGCTTGCTCTGTTCTCCGAAAGAGATAATTGTCAAATGAGCATAAAGGGAGACAAGCCACTGGTTCTCCAAGACAGCTGACCACTTAAGCTGAGCACTTTCTATTTATAGCCGCGGGCAATCATTGTGTTCTTTACCGGTTGATTTATAAGCATTACGAGGTGAAAATCTCCTTTCAACCAGACCCGTCTCAACAATTTAGTGGCTGGACAATCGCATCAATTACTTCTTTGTTTGTTCATGTTGGCAGGATGTTGGATGTACATACCAGGATGAAATCCAACCACCAGGTCTGGCTTGGCTGCTTCCTCTTTCTCTATCATATCCTCCCAGAACTGGTGGTAGAGGCCCTTGAAGGCGCTGATGTAGACACTCTGCCTGGGGCCGAACGCCCTGAGAGGAGGCCTCACGATGGGCCCGTCCACACCTCTGGTCCCACCATGACTATCTCTATGCCCTGGTGTCTGGGGAACATGTTGTTCAGCTCGTCGTAGTCCGTCAGTCTGGCTCCCATGGTCTCATTGTGAGATACTCCTGCTATGTGAATAGTTAGAGGTTTAGTGCAAGGGTCAAGGCCAAATTGTTGCACAGCCATCCCAACTGAGAGAACTCGAGAGAGGAACTCGCTCTGAATCCGCCATAAAGACTGATGCAGGTCGGAGTCATCCGGCCTCGGCCTGCTGGCGTTCTGCCAAAGCTTTTCCATGTTGGTACCAGACAAGATGGCGTCCAGACGTGGCGTGAGGTCCCCCTGCATGGGAAGCCAGTCGTCCCAGTTCTTCACCTCGGCAGCTGACTTGGACCACTTCTCCGTGGGCAATGGGAGGTCTCCTGTTAGGGTGGCAGTACATTTATGATTGATTGAGTCACACAAAAAGACTCAGATTAGAGCCGATTCTGTCTAGCAAGTTTACATGGTGTCTGAAAAGCAATCAGAGAGATTCAAAGGCTGAGAGACTTTAATTAAAATGTCTGAAATCGCACCAGTATTGCACTGTGATGACTCTCTGTCAGTTTTTGTTTCTGAGGCGTTTAATTTCTACAGCTTGACTTTTTAATATGCCATCTCATTAATGATGATGAATGATTTTTGTGTTTATGTGAACTCAAACAGCTATCAAAGTGTTTCAATTTAAACAGCAGTGCCTTTTAAGTTCTTACCAGTGAACATCATCCACTCCACTAGTCTGTCAATGGCCACCAGGCGCAGCTTCTTGCAGACCTTTTTATGCTGAGGCCAGTCCTTTCGCTGACACTCTTTGGTGCAGTAGTACACATTCAAGCACCTGTGAGAGAAAGATAGGGGGGAAAGCATTGCATATATAAATGATAGGAGGCATAGAAGTTGAACAAATTACACAATTCCGGGGCTCTTGACAATGTTGTAGACCATCCACTTAACTGTTTGCACTTCAACATTTTTGTTGGAAATTTGGGTCCATCCAACATTGTCCAGAATGAAACTTGGGGAAGAAATGGCCATGACATGTGCCAGATATTCAAATTCCCAAAATATAAACTCCTAAACTTTGAGGATACTCCGACCTTGCCCTCTACTTTTGTTCATGACCAACTACCTGGAAAACTAATAGCCTCCCCATTATCCTCAGGTGTTTATGTTTATGTTTATTTAGGATCCCCATTAGCTTTTGCTCTTGACAAAAGCTACTCTTCCTGGGGTCCGACACTTAAAACAATACAACAATAATACAACAACATTCAAGACATAAGTCCTGACATCATTAACAACATCACCAATATCATCAACAATCTCCAACATCATCAACAATGTCATCCACTTTCAATATCAATCTCAGCCAAGGATGAGTGCACAAGACACCCACCAGTAGCTACAAAGCATGAGATACAATTGAATTAGGGTTCTCAGCTCAGCTCAGCTCAGTAGATGGCCAATCTCTTTCTGAAAGAGGCTCTGGACTCTATTTCAGCAAGGCAGTTTGGCAAAGAGTTCCATTCCTTTGTAGCTCTATAAGTCACAGAAGATTTCAGAGGATTTGTCCTGGGTTTAGGTGCCAGTAGATGGCCTGATGTAGCTTGTCTTGTCTTATGGTCATGCTCGTCTCTTGTGTAAACTATTTGATCATAAAAAAAATTGAAAAGTGATAACACGAGATTGCAGACATTTCTCAACCGGAAGCCATGATAGGTTTCTGGGTGATTCTCTGAATCGGGTGCCCTTTGTGTCCCCCAAGCTTACTTCAAATATTTTAAATGAAAGGAAANAAGTCCTGACATCATTAACAACATTAAAAACATCACCAATATCAACAACATGCGATCAAATTCAATTGAATTAGGGTTCTCAGCTCAGCTCAGCTCAGTAGATGGCCAATCTCTTTCTGAAAGAGGCTCTGGACTCTATTTCAGCAAGGCAGTTTGGCAAAGAGTTCCATTCCTTTGTAGCTCTATAAGTCACAGAAGATTTCAGAGGATTTGTNCCTCTACTTTTGTTCATGACCAACTACCTGGAAAACTAATAGCCTCCCCATTATCCTCAGGTGTTTATGTTTATGTTTATTTAGGATCCCCATTAGCTTTTGCTCTTGACAAAAGCTACTCTTCCTGGGGTCCGACACTTAAAACAATACAACAATAATACAACAACATTCAAGACATAAGTCCTGACATCATTAACAACATTAACAATATCATCACCAATATCAACAACATGCGATCAAATTCAATTCAATTAGGGTTCTCAGCTCAGCTCAGCTCAGCTCAGCTCAGCTCAGCTCAGTAGATGGCCAGTCTCTTTCTGAAAGAGGCTCTGGACTCTATTTCAGCAAGGCAGTTTGGCAAAGAGTTCCATTCCTTTGTAGCTCTATAAGTCACAGAAGACTTCAGAGGATTTGTCCTGGGTTTAGGTGCCAGTAGATGGCCTGATGTAGCTTGTCTTGTCTTATGGTCATGCTCGTCTCTTGTGTAAACTATTTGATCATAAAAATACAATGTTTTTTAGCAGAATTGGAAAAAAAATTGAAAAGTGATAACACGAGATTGCAGACATTTCTCAACCGGAAGCCATGATAGGTTTCTGGGTGATTCTCTGAATCGGGTGCCCTTTGTGTCCCCCAAGCTTACTTCAAATATTTTAAATGAAAGGAAAAAACAAAATGTATTTTTA